>NC_142795.1:34579304-34848918 GCF_049724085.1 Artemia sp. Qi Xiang Cuo
AGAAAATAAAAATCTTCCACTTAATTTCTTTGTTTCACAAAGACATAAAGAAATTTAAAGTTCAATTCTAAATTTTTCGGTGGAAGATAGAAAAAGTAATACCATACTTGTGAATATTTTCCCGGAAGATAAAAAGTTCTTTTTCAATTTACAATTTCCTCAACGAAATGAAGAAAAGTTCAAGTTCTCTAATGAATTTTACTAAAGAACACAATTCAATTCTAATTTCTCCAGAGAAAAAAAAAATCTTCCACTTCAGTTCTTTATTTTACAAGGACATAAATAAATTTAAAGTTCAATTCTAAATTTTTTGGTGGAAGATAGAAAAAGTAATACCCTACTTGTGAATATTTTCACGGAAGATAAAAAGTTCTAGTTCAATTTAAAATTTTCTCAACGAAGTGAAGAAAAGTTCAAGTTCTCTTCTGAACTTTACCAAAGAACGCACTTCAATTCTAATTTCTCCAGAGAAAATAAAAATCTTCCACTTCAGTTTTAAGTTCCACAATGAAATAAAGAAATTTAAAGAAACTTTAAAGAAACTTTAAATGTGTTTATGTCCTTGTGAAATAAAGAGCTGAAGTGGAAGATTTTTATTTTCTCTGGTGAAATTAGAATTGAATTGTGTTCTTTAGTAAAATTCAGAAGAGAACTTGAACTTTTCTTCACTTCGTTGAGAAAATTGTAAATTGAACTAGAACTTTTATCTTCCGGGAAAATATTCACAAGTATGGTATTACTTTTTCTATCTTCCACCGAAAAATTTAGAATTGAACTTTAAATTTCTTTATGGCTTTGTGAAATAAAGAACTTAAGTGGAAGATTTTTATTTTCTCTGGAGAAATTGAATTGAATTGTGTTCTTTGGTAAAATTCGAAGAGAACTTGAACTTTTTATCTTCTGTGAAAAATTTGAAACAGTATTTTAAATTTTTCATCTCTTCGAGAAAATATTCACAGGTATGGTATTACTTTTTTTATCTTCCACCGAAAAATTTAGAATTGAACTTTAAATTTACTTGTCTGTGAAATATAGAACTGAAGTGGAAGTTTTTTATTTTCTCTGGTGAAATTAGAATTGAATTGTGTTCTCTGGTAAAATTCAGAAGAGAACTTGAATTTTTCTTCACTTCGTTGAGAAAATTTTAAATTGAACTAGAAGTTTTTATCTTCCGGGAAAATATTCACAAGTATGGTATTACTTTTTCTTGTTTCCACCGAAAAATTTAGAATTGAACTAAAAATTTCTTTATTTCTTTGTGAAATAAAGAGCGTAAGTGGAAGATTTTTATTTTCTCTGGTGAAATTTTAATTGAATTGTGTTCTTTGGTAAAATTCAGAAGAGAACTTGAATTTTTCTTCACTTTGTTGAGAAAATTTTAAATTGAACTTGAACTTTTTATCTTCCGGGAAAATATTCACAAGTATGGTATTACTTTTTCTATCTTCCTCCGAAAAATTTAGAATTGAACTTTAAATTTCTTTATGTCTTTGTGAAATAAAGAACTGAAGTGTAAGATTTTTGTTTTCTCTGGAGAAATTAGAATTGAATTATGTTCTTTGGTAAAATTCCGAGAGAACTTGAACTTTTTATCTTCTGTGAAAAATTTGGAACAGTATTTTAAATTTTTCATCTCTTCGAGAAAATATTCACAAGTATGGTATTACTTTTCTATCTTCCACCGAAAAATTTAGAATTGAACTTTAAATTTCTTTATGTCTTTGTGAAATAAAGAACTTAAGTGGATGATTTTTATTTTCTCTGGTGAAATTAGAATTGAATTGTGTTCTTTGGTAAAATTCAGAGAGAACTTGAATTCTTCTTCACTTCGTTGAGAAAATTTTGAATTGAACTGGAACTTTTTATCTTCCGGAAAATATTCACAAGTATGGTATTACTTTTCCTATCTTCCATCGAAAAATTTAGAATTGAAATCTAAATTTCTTTATGTCTTTGTAAAATAAAGAACTTAAGTGGAAGATTTTTATTTTCTCTAGAGAAGTTAGAATTGAATTGTGTTCATTGGTAAAATTCAGTAGAAAACTGGAACTTTTCTTAACCTCGTTGAGAAAATTTTGAATTGAACTAGAAATTTTTATATTCCATGAAAATATTCACAAGTATGGTATTACTTTTTCTATCTTCCACCGAAAAATTTAGAATTGAACTTTAAATTTCTTTATGTCTTTGTGAAATAAAGAACTGAAGTGGAAGATTTTTATTTTCTCTGGTGAAATTAGAATTGAATTGTGTTCTTTGGTAAAATTCAGAAGAGAATTTGAATTCTTCTTCACTTCGTTGAGAAAATTTTAAATTGAACTAGAACTTTTTATCTTCCGGAAAATATTCACAAGTATGGTATTACTTTTTCTATCTTCCACTGAAAAATTTAGAATTGAACTTTAAATTTCTTTATGTCTTTGTGAAATAAAGAACTTAAGTGGAAGATTTTTATTTTCTCTGGATAAATTAGAATTGAATTGTGTTCTTTGGCAAAATTCAGTAGGGAACTTGAACTTTTCTTTACTTCGTTGAGAAAATTTAAATTTGAACTAGAACCTTTTATCTTCCGTGAAAATATTCACATGTATGGTATTACTTTTTCTATCTTCCACCGAAAAATTTAGAATTGAACTCTAAATTTCTTTATGTCTTTGTGAAATAAAGAACTGAAGTGGAAGATTTTTATTTTCTCCGGAGAAATTAGAATTGAATTGTGTTCTTTGGTAAAATTACGAAAATAACTTGAACTTTTTCATCTTCTGTGAAAAATTTGGAACAGTATTTTAAATTTTTCATCTCTTCGAGACAGATCTGAACTAAAGTGGAAAATTTTTATATTATTTTGGAAAAATATAAATGATCAATGACTAATTTCTTTTTCATTGAGCAAATTCAGAAGAGAACTTGAACTTTCCTTGACTTCGTTGAGAAAATTTTAAATTGAATTTTAAAGTTTTTCATCTCTTTGAGAAAAGTCAGAACTGAATTTAAGAAAACTTAGAATTAAAGTGAAACTTTCTATCTTCATAGAAAATAATCACAATCATAGTATAACTTTTCCTATCTTCTATGGAAAAATTAGAACTGAACTTAAAATTTTTTATGTCTTGGTGAACTTAAAACTGACGTGGAAGCTTCACCTACGAAATATAAAGAAACCTTAGCTCAGAAAAGCCTGAAATATCCAACTACTCATCCCAAACTAGAAGTTTCAGACAACAAACACCTATGAGGGACTAAGAATCCTAGCTCTTAAAAGTCCAAAAAGCAAACTACACCTCCCAAATCATAATTTTCTGACAGAACGCACCTATGAAAGGCTAAGAAATCTAGCTCAGAAAAGTCAAACATAGCAAACCACTCATTCCCAAATCATAGGTTTCAGTCAACACACACCTAAGAAAGGCTATGAAATCCAGCTCAGAAAAGTAAAAAAATAGCAACCCACACATCCCAAATCATTGGTTTCAGACACCACATACCTACGAAAGACTAAGAAATCTGGTTATGAAAAGTCGGAAATAGCAAATTGCATACCTCAAATCATAAGTTTCAGACAACACACACCTATGAAATACTAAGAAACCTTAGCTCAGAAAAGCCTGAAATAGCAAACTACTCATCCCAAACTATAGGTTTCAGACAACAAACACCTATGAGGGACTAAGAATCCTAGCTCTTAAAAGTCCAAAAAGCAAACTACACATCCCAAATCATAGGTTTCAGACAACACACCCCAGCGAAAGACTAAGAAATCTAGCTTAGAAAAGCCCGAAATAGTAATTTACATATCCCTAATAATAAGTTTCAGTCAACACACACCCAAGAAAGTCTAAGAAATCAAGCTCTAAAAAGTCCAAAAGTAAACTACTCACCCCAAACTATAGGTTTGAGACAACAAAAAACCATGAAAGGATAAGAAATCAAGCTCGGAAAAGACAAAAATAGTAATTTACATATCCCAAATCATAAGTTTCTGACAGCACACACCTATAAAATGCTAAGAAACCTAGCTCTGAATAGTCAAAAATAGCAAACTACTCAGCCCAAACTATAGGTTTCAGACAAAAAACACCTATGAGGGACTAAGAAATCTAGCTCAGAAAAGCCTGAAATAGTAATTTACATATCCCAAATCATAATTTTCTGACAACATTCACCTACGATATACTAGGAAAGCCTAGCTCATAAAAGTCTGAAATAGCAAACTACTCATCCCAAACTAGAAGTTTCAGACAACAAACACCTATGAGAGACTAAGAATCCTAGCTCTGAAATGTCCAAATAGCAAACTACACATCCCAAATCATAATTTTCTGACAACACACACCTATGAAAGGCTATGAAATCCAGCTCAGAAAAGTCAAAATCGCAAACCACCTATCCCAAATCATAGGTTTCAGACAACACATACCTATGAAAGACTAAGAAATCCAACTCAGAAAAGTCAAAAATAGCAACCCATACACCCCAAATCATAGGTTTCAGACAACATACATCAATGAACGACGGGGCCCGAGGAGGGCCTTTGGGGGTCGGGGGGGCTGGGTGGGAGCCCGGGGAACCTTTGGGGACCGGGGGGTTCCTTCGGGATTGGGGTATGGGGATCGGAGCCCTTTGGGTCGGGGTAGGGCGATTTGGGCCCTTTGGGGTTGGGGTAGAGGACCTCACGACACTGTTCAAATAGAACTTGTTTACTATAACAACCACACTCAAAACCTCTTCTAAAATCCTTTCTAAAATCATCTTTTAAAATGTCTCTAACTGTTTCGCCGAAATAATTCCCTAAAATGTCTAAAACTGTTTCACCCAAATAATCCCCTAAAAGTAATCTCAGCGTGTTCTATTTGTTTTTGGCATCTCTGTGCTTTCACATTTCAAATTTCTAGGAAACCATTTCCTACGTTAATCTCTTCATCTCATAAATGTTCATAGCTACACTATTAAGGTTTCGTTAGAATATCAATTTATCTCTCCGACTCAAAGCTCAGTGAAGCCGTATTTAAAAATATAATTTCTATCTCTTTAGACTCCCGCATAATTCCAAGATAACAAGTGATGTCATTTCTAACTCCTGACAGTAAAGATCAATGAAGCCCTATTTAAAAATAGAATATTAATTTTTCTCTCTGACCTAAAGAACGTTTATCCCTCAAACCTAAGATTAAAGAAAGCCCTAATGTTTCTTAATTCCCCCTTCGTGAATCAATATATTCCCCTAGCGATTATGTAAATCAATTTCTCAGGTTAGGTTAGCCTAAAGATCAAAGAAGCCATGTTTGTTTCTTAATTCCCCTTCGTGAATCAATAATTGCCCCGCCGATTATGTAAATCAATTTCTCAGGTTAGTTTCACCTAAAGATATAAAACAGATATAAATTGCTTTTGACATCCATAAATGTGGAAAAATTCCTGTTTTTTCATTCTCACTGACAAAAACCATAAAACAGACATGAATTGCTGTTGACATCTATTAAAGTGACAAAATTACTGTTTTTCAAATTCTCACTGACAAAAACCATAAAACAGACATGAATTGCTGTTGACATCCATAAATGTGAGAAAGTTCCTGTTTTTTCATTCTCACTGACAAAAACCATGAAACAGACATGAATTACTGTTGACATCCATAAATGTGAGAAAGTTCCTGTTTTTTCATTCTCACTGACAAAAACCATCAAAGAGACATGAATTGATGTTGACATCCATGAAAAACATCAAATAAATTGACCAAAACACATAACCGTCCAAGAAAATATCATTCAAAGTGAGAAAATTCATGTTTTTTCAAGTGAGAAAATTCATGTTTTTTCATTCTCACTGAGAAAACCATAAACCACGTGGTCATCGTGGGAGTAGCACCCCCCCTTTCTACTATTTACATCAGAACTAAAATTTACCCCAGTTATTTATTTTATTTTATTTAGTTTCTGATCGTTTTTTAAATAATGCCGGGAAATCTAGCTCCCCCTCCATGGAAAATTCCCTTACCCTAAGAAAAATATCTCCATGAAAAGATCCTCCCACGTAAACCCCCCGGCATAAAAATACCTCCAAATAAAATATCTGAACCAATACTATATGTAAACGATGGGAAAAGTGCATAGCTTGCAGCCCTTCCCCTGGGGACTCTGGGGGGGGGGGGTTCAAGTCATCATCCAAGACATAGTTATTAGATCATTCGAATATGCTGAACAAAATTGCTATCGGGCGACTTTATGAAAAACGGGGTGTGGGAGGGGGGCTAGCTACCCCAAAATCTTTTGGTCACTTAAAAATGGCACTAGTACTTTTGATTTCCGATAAAATGAGCCCTCTCCCGATCCTCTCGGAGGGCTGGTTCGATACGATCATCCTTGGGGGGAAAAAACATACACACACACACATACGACAAAAAAAAAGAAAAAAAAAAAAAAAAAAGACGCATCCGTGATCTTTCTTCTGGCAAAAAAAAAATGCAAAATTCCACATTTGTACATATAGGAGCTAGAAACCTCTATAGTAGGGTTCTCTGATATGCTAAATCTGATGGTGTGTTTTTTACTAGGATCGCTTGATGTTTTGGGGGTATTTCGCCCTTTTTCAAAAACCGGGCAAATATTCTCAAGCTCATAACTTTTAATGGGTAACTTTAAAGTTGATGAATTTTACATATTTTTATTAAGTGTCAAAATTCGATTCTTTTAATGTAATTCTTTAGGAAGGGGGCACTATCTGTAGGAGGGATTTTATACGGGAAGAAATTTCATTGGGGAAACTTTTCCAGGAGAATCTTACACGGGAGGGGAGACTTCCCGGTATGGTCTGAAGAACAGTCTGAAATTAAGTAAAAAAAAAAACTTCTTTCAACTGAAAGTTAGGAGCAACGTTGAAACTTATAACGAACAAAACTATTCCGTATACGAGGGGGCCTCCCTATCAAACAGTTCGTGGTAACGAACTGTAAGTAAGGAGCGACCCGGCTCAATGGTAACCGAAACTCTAGAAAACGGGTTTTTGATACCAATAGATATATCAAAAGAATAAGATTTCAATGCTGATTTCAAATATATAACTTACATCAAGTTTAGTCCTACCCATCAAAAGTTATGCGCCTGAGATAATTTGGCTGATTTTCGAAAAAAAGGAGGAAAGACCCCTTAAAAGTTATAGAACCTTAATGAAAATCACACCATCATATTCAGCGTATCAGAGAACATTACTGTAGAGGTTTCAAGCTCCTATCTACAAAAATGTAGATAGGAATTTTACAGGAATTTTGCATTTTTTGTCAGAAAAAAGACCACGGATGCGTGTTATTTGTTTTTTTGTTTGTTTTTTTTCCCCCAGGGGTGATCGCATCAATCCGGTAGTCCTTAAATATTATAATAGGGTTCATTGGAACGAAAATTAAAAGTTTTAGTACCTTTTTTCAGTGACCGAAAAAAATGGAGGGCAACTAGGCCCTATCCCACGCTTATTTTTTTCCCAAAGTCACCCGAACAAAATTTTGAGATAGCCATTTTGTTCAGCATGGTCGAAAATATGATAAATATGTCTTTTAGGATGACTTAATCCCCCGAAGTTCCCAGAAGGAGGGCTAAAAGTTATGAACTTTACCCAATGTTAACATATAGTATTGGTTATTGGGAAGTATACAGAAGTTTTCAGGAGTTTTTTTCTGGTAGTGGGAGAGATGGGTGGGTCGGTGGTTATGTTGGAGGATCTTTTCATGAAGGAATTTTTCATGGGGGAAGGGAAATTTCCATGAAGGGGGCTCCGGACTTGCCATCATTATTTATTGGTTATTGGAAAGTATACAACCATTTTCAGTAAGGATTTTTTCTGGAGGGGGGGGGCTAGAGGAGGGGTTACTCTGGAGAATATTTCCGAGGAGGATGTTTCTTTGGGGTAAGGGACATTTCTATGAAGGGGCGCCGGATTTCCAAGCATTATTTAAAAAACGATCAGAAATTAAATAAAAAAAAACAAGTTTTTTCAACTGAAATGTAAGAAGGAATATTAGAACTTAAAACGAACAGCAATTATAACGTATGTGAGGGGGTTCTCCCCCAAGTCAATACCTTGCTTTTTACGCTACAGTTTTTTTAGTGCTTTCAAAAGAGCTATCTATTCTAATTAAACGGCCTTTGTGATTCAGGGGCTTGTGAATAAATTTTTTTTAACTTTTATCGTAAAGAGCGAGGTATTGACTAAGGGGAGAACCTCCTAATATACGTAACAACATATACGTAATAAAAAAGAACAATAAAAAAACAAGCGATACGGCTCAATAGTAATCAAAACTTTTAAAAACGGAATTTTGATGTTAATAAATGTATCCAAAGAATGTGTTTATAATGCTGATTCAAAATATAGAAATTTTATTAAGTTTAGTATTACTCATCAAAGGCTACGAGCCTGAGAAAATTTACTCGATTTTTTAAAGAGGGGGGAAACATCCCCTACAAGTGAAAGAATTTTAATGAAAATCACACCGTCAGATTCAGCATATCAGAAAACCCTATTACATAGGTTTCAAGCTCATATCTGCAAAAATCTGCAACTTTGTATTTTTTGCCAGAAGAAAAACATATGAATATAGAAGTTAGTTACGTAAGTTAATTTGTAAAGACATCCATTTAGCAAAAGAAAGGTAAAATTTTAATGAAAATAAAAGCTGCATTAACTAAAAAACGATAAGAAATTTAATAAAAAAAAACAAGTTTTTTAAACTGAAAGTAAGGAGCGACATTAAAACTAAAAACGAAAAGAAATTATTCCGTATATGAAAGGGGCTGTCCCCTCCTCAACGCCTCACTCCCTACGCTAAAGTTTGACTCTGTCTCACAACTTTATTTTTTAAAACAATAAAAAACTTTAGCGTAAAGAGCGAGGCGTTGAAGGGGCAACCCCTTCACTATACGGAGATAATTCTGTTCGTTTTAAGTTTTAATGTCGCTCCTTACTTTCAGTTTAAAAAACTTGTTTTTTTTTTTATTTAATTTACACTAAAGATCGATTGTTTGTCACAAGTCTTTAAGAACGACTCTTGAACAGAGGGGTCGTTTAATCAGAATAAGGAGTTTTTTTTTAAGTATTAAGAAACATTTGTGTGAAGAGCGAGGAAATGAGGAGGGAAAAACTCCCTCATATACGTAATAATTTCTGTTTATTTTAAGCTTTAACGATGCTTATTACTTACTAACATTAAAACTTAAGAAAATACAGAAATTATTCCGTGTATGAGGGGGGCTGCCTCTTCCTCAACCCTCACTTTTAACTCTATAGTTTGAATTGTTGTTACAATTCTTTATGAAAGACTGCTCAAAAATAAAGGCTGTTGAATTTTAATGAGAATCATTTTTAGAGAACTTTAAGACTTTAGCGGTTGGGGAAGGGGCAGCCTTTTTTTATTGAATTACAGAAAAAGAATGGGAAACAAAGTTATATCTAATGCACATATTTCCATATATTTAATGCAAATAGAGGTTTGTGACGAGTAATAGAAAAATGATAAATGAATAGACCATACAAGGTGGATAGGATCAAAGATCCAGCCCCTGGACCTAAAACAGAACCCGGGGAGACTCACGAAGTATATAATTCCATTTTATAATCTTTCACTCAAAATATTCTAAGGACCAATGGAAAATCACAGAATAAGAACATACTACTCTTACTACTCTAAAATACTGTAATTCTTTTTAATATTCATCTAATAGTAGCTATCAAAAATTATAATCAAGAAACAAAGTGCTATAATTGCTAGTATTTTTGACTGGGTACTGTGTTCTATTATTTTCATTGCTTTCCTTTTTCTTTATTTCTTCCCTACTTTATTTTTATTTCAACTACCTTCTCTTCTTTTTGTTTCTGCTTTGCTGTTTTCATATTTTCCTGTTAACTTGCAAATTATCTTGTGAAACTTATAGGCATATCAAAGTTATTCGGGCAACTTCGTGTCTAAGGATCAACGGCACAAAAAGCTGAAAGGACCTTGGGTATCTGGATTTTTAGAATACATGTTCAAGTTATACATTTTGTCTCTGTTACTGTTTTTACTGCTTTTTAATTTACATTTGGCGAGCGGTTTAAATTTAAATCAAAGCTTTTTTTGTGTGTAAAGTAAGCATTTAATTAAGCTCCGGCGTGCTCATAAATTTTAAAGGAAAATTGGCACCGTAGGATATTGAGTTTGACATCCCTGTAATAAATTAATATAAGAAATAAAAAATATTTCAATGCCTTTCCAAATACTTGGAAAGGCGACTACTTATAAAAAATAAAAAATCCTGTTTTTACAGTTTTCTCTTCAGTCTTTGCACAACCGCCATAAGTAGAAAACATTTATTTTGAAAAAAAAAGTAGTTTTTAAGTGACGTATGTTTTTGGATTCTTGCATGAAACTGCACAGTTTCTTTTTTGAGAAAATGATTTGAGAATGTCGTCCATAATCCTTTCCTTGTTTTTTATCATCAATTAGTTTATTCTGAAATACTTTCATCTCATATATTACAAAGCTACAAATTTTCCATTTACGTGATGAGTCTGAAGTTCAATAGTTTTCCTTGAGCATAAAAGTAATCAGTCTATGCAAGTAACTCCTAATTGACTGATATCATTCAGTAAATCATTTTATTCAGTAGCTTCATCGAATACCTAAATGGAGTATTGAATTATCAAAATACTTACCAAAAACCCTAAAAAAAACTGTCTCTGTATTGAGGACCACTGTATTGAGACCCACCAAAACCACTGTGGCTTTAAAAAAAATATACTTTAAAGCACCTTGCTTCAAGGAAAGAGCAGATACTACTTCTCGAGAAATTACTCTTAAACTATATTGTTGTTTACCATGACCGCCACCGATGGGAAAGAAACGATGCCTTCTCCCTTAATTTATTCCGCCTAAATCATTAAGATTACAAAAAGTGCTTTGAAGCCCCATGGTCCTGCGGCTTTACTGCAGTTTTATATTTTACTATTTATTAAGGAGACGGTGCTGGCTGGTGAATTGCAGTCATGTAAAAATGCAAGTAACTCCTAATTAACTGATATCATTCAGTAAATCATTTTATTCAGTAGCTTCATCGAATACCTAAATGGAGTATTGAATTATCAAAATACTTACCAAAAACCCTAAAAAAAACTGTCTCTGTATTGAGGACCACTGTATTGAGACCCACCAAAACCACTGTGGCTTTAAAAAAAATATACTTTAAAGCACCTTGCTTCAAGGAAAGAGCAGATACTACTTCTCGAGAAATTACTCTTAAACTATATTGTTGTTTACCATGACCGCCACCGATGGGAAAGAAACGATGCCTTCTCCCTTAATTTATTCCGCCTAAATCATTAAGATTACAAAAAGTGCTTTGAAGCCCCATGGTCCTGCGGCTTTACTGCAGTTTTATATTTTACTATTTATTAAGGAGACGGTGCTGGCTGGTGAATTGCAGTCATGTAAAAATTACCTGAAATTCAGTTTGACCATCCTCCCCCCCTAACAAATAGGAAGTGACTCTACCTTTCGGCTAGTGACTGAATTCTTGACAATATTTTGGTAAAAATGTAGGTTCTTACTCCCCAGGTAACATTTGCTTAAAAAGAAAAGCTCTTAACCTTAAGGAATTGGAAGATCCAGGTGCAACCAGCTACTTGAGTTTGAAACTAAATAATTATTCTTCTGTCAATAGAGGCTATAAACTATTCATGCGGATTCAGTATGTTAACAATAAGAACTTTATTTGCTTCATCATTATGGTACAGAGCCGCCAAAATGTACCATGAAATATAGTTTGATTGTTCTACTATTCAGAACAATACTAACTTTGTCTTTACAGACAACCATTTTTTAAATTGCCTAGTAATGATCCAATCTAGTTTTATTCATTTTCTTAATAAAATTTTATTAAAGCTTAAAATGAAATTCTACAAGTTCAAACACAAAAAAGACTAAGGCTTCAGATGCGATGCTAGCAATCATTAAGAGTTATGATGTATAAAAACAGCATAATCACTTAAAATTGTATAATGTTTTGAATTGGAAACAACAATAAGAGAGGATTTGCTTTTAAAACCAGAGAAGTGATTGTCATTGGTCCTGGTCTAACATCCTTTCTGCGTTCTCATTGATGATTTCTTAGCATTCATTGATTTCTCAGGTACCCATTGCCGGATTTTGTTAAGGTTAAATTAAAAAAAATATATATATCAATTAAAAGTTAGGATCGAAGTTAAAATTTTTAAACAAACCGAAATAATTCCGTATATGATGGGGCCTGCCCTCTTTTCAAGCCTCCACTCCTTACGCTAAAGCGGGACTCTTAGTTCCAATTCTTAAAGAGCGACTGCTAAAACACAAGGGGCATTGAATTGGAATAAGAAGAATTTTTAAATTCACATAAAACTATTGTAATGAGCTGGGATCCGAGGAGGGAGAAGTCCTCCTTATGCATGGAATAGTTTGAGCACTTATCAAGTTTTAATGCTTCTCTTTACTTTCATTTTTAAAAAACTATTGTTGATTTTTATTAATTTCTTGTCGTTTTTCGTAGTTTTAAAATAAAAATTTAACTTTTGTATATATATATATATATATATATATATATATATATATATATATATATATATATTTATGTATATATGTTAACATTGGGTAAAGTTCATAATTTTCAGCCCTCCCCCCGGGGACTTTGGGGGATTAAGTCATCCGAAAAGACATAGTTAAGATATTTTCGACCATGCTGAACAAAATGGATATCTCAAAATTTTGATCGGGTGACTTTGGGGAAAAATGAGCATGGGAGGGGGCCTAGTTGCCCTCCATTTTTTGGTCACTTAAAAAAGGCACTAAAGCTTTTAATTTCCGTTCCAATGAACCTTCTCACGATATTCTAGGGCCACTGTGTCGATATGATCACCCCTGGGGAAAAAAACAAAAAAAAATAACAAAACAAATAAACACGCATCCGTGATCTTTCTTCTGGCAAAAAGTGCAATATTACACATTTTGGTAGATAGGTGCTTGAAACCTCTACAGTAGGGTTCTCTGATACGCTGAATATGATGGTGTGATTTTCATTAAGGTTCTACATTTTCTAGGGGGTCTTTCCCCCTTTTTTATAAAATCAGCCAAATTTTCTCAGGTGTAACTTTTGATTGGCAAGAATAAACTTGATGAAACTTATATATTTGAAATCAGCATTAAAATCTGATTCTTTTGATGTATCTATTGGTATCAAAATTCCGTTTTTTATAGTTTCGGTTACCATTGAGCCCGGTCGCTCCTTACTTACAGTTCGTTACCACGAACTGTTTGATATGTCGGTATTATATCTAAACGGAACTTGTCAAAGTTAGGAATAGGATTTGACTCATCAGACTCAACCGCATCATCAAAATACCTGTAATACGCTCGCTTTGTTTCCACCTTGTGCGGCTTTATTGCCACACTTAGTAAAATTTTACTGAATGTAGTAAAAACGGATCCGAGTTAGTAAATTTAGTAAATCGAGGTCAAATTTAGTAAATTTTTGAAGATTTTTGAAATCTAGTAAATTTCTTAGTAAATTGCCAAAAATATGATAAAAATGTTTAATGATTTTTGTGCCAAGTTTCATTCTGTTGAACAAAACTTGTACGTTTTGCTCTGTTTGATTTAATATTTGTTTTATTCTATGGCTTCAGTTTCAGTATCTTCCACCTCTTCAGCAACATTAGTATAGTGTGAAGCTTTGAAAATCTGAAGCTTGGGTAAAACCAAAACATTTCGTTTTTATTGAGGAATCAATTCTGCAGTCAGTAATTTATTTTTAATGACAGTTTTGAACACAATGATAGGAGTATTCAAAGCACAAGGGTGCATAGTTAGCTTTTGCTCAAAAGTGGTGAAAAACGGAACAAAAAAGGATGTACAGCGCCCACTGGTGTGGTAAGTCCTCACGGGAGAGGAAAAACTGACCCAAGAAGTGTTTTGTTTTTTTTCTAATGGGTAGACAGAAACCGAAAACTATTCCACATCTTCCAAAAAAAATTTCGACAGGTTTTTCTAATGGTTGTTTCCTCCCAAAGAAGGTAAAACATATACTAGGCCTGTTATTGTGATGTGCATGGAAAAATGATTGAAACATAGGGAATCAAGATAGCCTATACTCAAGGTGCGAATTGACAAAAATTTAATTATTTTCATCTCCTCTGTTGTCATGACACATCTGTTTTATGTAATCTGAAAGCAGCTTGCAATCATATTGAACCTGCTGAATGCAACTATACCCAGGAATAGGTAGCTCCAAGGGGTGCTTGACCCTTAAAAATGACTTAAAAGGTTAGAAAAACCTAGAATGTTTTCTATACCTTTTTGTTCAAGTTTGCAATGCTACCTGTTACAAGGTTCCAGCAAGGCATGCAATTTTAAGAGGAAAAGAAATTGTTGGCAATGAATAATAAGTTTTTAACTTATTGCCAAAAGTTTGTATTGGAAATAAATATAAATATATTCAAAAAACAGGTGCCTCGCCTGTTTACTTTAGGCTGCCCCCTTGGCACTGTGCTCTACTCACGCTTTAAAACTCTTACGTGAAAGCGTGGAAAACTTTATTAGAGACCTACTTAACTATATTGGTTTTAGTTCAAAACCAGGCAAGGAGCACGAACAGTTTCAAGAGTTTATAAATATTGCCAAACATAGGCTGCTGTCCATCAGTGCAACACGATGACTGTCTTTTGAAGCAGTGGTTTACAGGATTTTTGAACAGTGGAGTGCCTTGGTTCTGTTCCTGGGCGATAAAACTAACAACGCTGACACTCATAGGGTAGTCGGGAGAAGACAAGCCCGATTTACCGTTTCATGAACCCATCTGCAAAGCATTTCCATATTTTCTGTCTTTCACGCTGAAGAAGATCAATGTGCTCAATCTGGAGTTTCAGAGCAGAGCAGTTCGCGTTCACAGTATTCTGAATAGCACCAGAACTACATTTACCTCACTATTGAAGTGCTTTGCGAAGCCCAGTGTGATAGAAAGGGCTGCACATGAGGAAGTTTTGAAATTTTCCCTGGAGGATCAGACATGCCAGAGTGTAGTTCTTCTTCTGAGCGAATTGAACCTCAGGCCATAAACTGGGTGTCATTTGTTACAGTCATTTTCTTTTGTAGCTTACAGAATTCCGAAAAAACTGCAGGTAGAGTTATGTAGAGCTCTGCAGGCACATCGCCAAGAGTTTCGACAGCGAAGATGAAACGCTCAGGAACCTCAAGTGCATCGATCCTGCAGTTGCTTTGAGCGGTTCAGCCAGAACACTAATACCCCTCCTGGTTCGACTTTCAAGTTGGTTGGGGAATGCTGATAGGAAAAAAGAAGGAAAGAGAGACATCTTTGATGTGCAGTGTTAGGAACTAGAGTCTAATACAGACTTTGTGAAAAATAGACTTAGTGACATAATTGAACCTCATATGCTAAAAAAAAAAAATTGCGATTGGTGAAAAATGGTAGGGAGAAACCGATGTTTGATGACCTTTGCCAATTTATGGTGAAGCTATCCTGTCTCCCCCATTCGTCTGCTGAGTCTGAACGGCAGCTCTCAGTTTTGGCAAACATGAAAGCAAAGCTTCGGAATAGGCTAAAGACGGAAAATGTTGCTACGATGATGCACACAAAAAAAATGTTGTGCAGAGAAAATGAAAATGCGGGAGTAGCGACTTGGTCCATACCACCGCATTTAGTGTCAAGAATCTCAAGGTGGAAACAACTTCTGTCTTGACGGAAGTTTTTTGTTTGTTAGGCACCAAAAACTACCAATAGCAATAAAGTGCAGTCTACTCAGATAGTAAAGTACTGAGTAATTTACGGAGCTGCAAAAAACAATAGAATGATCGATGCATTCGATGTTCTTGAACTCTTCATCGGTGCCAGGACAGCATCCCGTAAGGAGATGGCAAGAAAAAGGCTTACTAGGTTGGGTGTCGCTCGTAATCCGTTTCCGGTGTAATCTTTTCTCCCAAGAACATACTGTAAGAGTAGTGAGACAACTGTTGTCCTTTTGAATTCACTTCTTGCAGGCGCAAACGGACAACTGTTGTCCGACTCCGTTGATGAACTGTTGTCCGTCTGCAAGAAGTGATTTGAACAAACAGGACAGTTGTTTATCGACAAATGAAAATTCGAAGCAGATTGTTGTTTCTCCTTCTCCGACTGTCGTGACCGACCCCAATCGAACGAAAATAGTCTAGTAACAGACTTTTGAAGGAGTCCTAACAAAGAGACCCTTCAAGATGGATAGTGCTTCCGTACTGTGCAAGCCCGCTCCTATCCTCAACCAATCAGAAGTAGCCCCACGCCTTTTAGGGAAAAGAAATATTCCGCCTCCAGTAACTCCAACGAATCGATATTGTCAGCCTATGCAGCGACATCTGAAGTTTTAATTTTAAAAAAATAAAATTTGAGTGACAAGCGACAGCAGTAGGTTTATTTGAATGAAAACGAAAGAAAATAGAAACAGACAGAGAAAAAAGGGAAAATGAAAAAAAGAAGAAAAGGAAAAAAGAATGCGGAAATCCTATTAATTATCCTCCTATAGTAAAAATTTATGGTTGACGGTGCACGTGCGGCGGTAGCCAGACGCGCAAAAAATGTTTTGGAGCATTTAGTAAAAACAGATACAATTTACAAAAATGCTTCCTGTTAGATTTAGCGAATTCTTCCAGGTCAGGATGGCAACACTGTTGTGTGGTCTATTCATTTATGATTCTTCTATTACTCATCGAAAATCTGTGTTTGGATTAGATATATCCAATATGTGCATTAGATATAACTTTGTTTCCCATTCTATTTCAGCAATTCAATAAAGAAAAAGTTTTTTTTTAGCTGAAAGTAAGGAACAACATGAAAACTTAAAACAAACAGAAATTATTCCGTATACGAGAAGGACTGTCCCTTGCTCAACCCTCGTTCATTGCGGAATAATTGCGGAAAAAATACTCCCTTGGAAAATACCCCCTGGAAAATACTCCCTTTTTTATTTGATTGGTACCAAAGGATGAGCAGAAGCAACTTCAATTTCGGCTGTTTAAGACCTCCGTTCAAATAAATCCGCAAAAATACTAAGGGAATTATACCACTTTTTCCACTCTTTATTGTCAGCTTTCTTTTATAGAAGATTTGAAATGAGATATTCCTTTAGGCTTCTTATATGCAAGATTATAATCATATACTTGTTGGTTTTTTTTGTTTGTTTTTTTAAGAATTAAACATGAGATAAAGCATTTGGAAAAGAGGGAATCTTGTGCAAAACAGTCAAAACAAAACCTATCATTGTACTGATTTTATGAAGGCATAAATTTGAAATAGACGTACTTTTATTTGATGTATATGAGCTAAGATCTACTGAACTAATAAAAATAAATAAATTTTAAGAAAATTTTCAACGCCCCATTTTTCTTCAAAAGATAAAAACCTTTAAAGATAAAAATAATTTTTATACAAGATATACATTAAAAAAAATTAAAAGCTAAACTTGTCACCAGGAGCTCAACCAGGCACAAGGAAAATAACCTATTTATCCCTTTTCAGTATCTTCGTGGTTTTAGCTAAAGGGCGTAACTGAAAAATTCATAATTTTACAGTAGCAGGAAAACAAGGGTAAGAATGTTTCCACACATCAGAAAAGCGACCAAAAGAATCTAAGAAAATTCACAAGTGGTAATACCCTGCTTTATTATTTTATGGTATAATTACATTCATGACAACTGTTACCTGGTAGGCTATTCTGCAGTTACGACTTTAGCTAAAAATAAAAAATGTAGCTAAATACAGTTACAGCTTTTACTATGCTTTGTTTATTCTACTTCAAATTTTTAAAAGATGAAAGAAAAAAAGTTATTCGTAGTTTTCATCGTCCTTTTTTGGCTTGTGGAAGGTTAAGTTCAAGGAATTCAGGATCTTTCTGTAATAATTTTTGCTGACAGGTATCAAACAGTTCGTGGTAACGAACTGTAAGTAAGGAGCGACCCGGCTCAATGGTAACCGAAAATGTAGAAAACGAAATTTTGATACCAATAGATACATCAAAAGAATCAGATTTTAATGCTTATTTCAAATATATAAGTTTCATCAAGTTTAGTCCTACTTATCATAAGTTACACGCCTGAGAAAATGTGGCTAATTTTCGAAAAAAGGGGGCAAGACCCCCTAAAAGTTATAGAACCGTAATGAAAATCACACCATAATATTCAGCGTATCAGAAAACCCTACTGCAGAAGTTTCAAGCTCCTATCTACAAAAATGTGGAACTTTGCATTTTTTGCCAGAAGAAAGATCACGGATGTGTATTTATTTGTTCTTTTTTTTTTTTTTTTTTTTTTTTTTTTTTTTTTTTTTTTCCAGCGGTGATTGTATCGATCCAGCGGTCCTAGAATATCGTGGGAGGGCTCATTGGAACGGAAATTAAAAGTTCTAGTGCCCTTTTAAAGTGACCAAAAAAATGGAGGGCAACTAGGCCCCCTCCCACGCTCATTTTTTTCCCAAAGTCACCCGATCAAAATTTTGAGATAGCCATTTTATTCAGCATATAACTATGTCTTTTAGGATGACTTAATCCCCCGAAGTCCCCGGGGGGAGGGCTGAAAGTTATGAAGTTTACCCAATGTTAACATATAGTATTGGTTATTGGGAAGTATACAGACGTTTTCAGGGGGGATTTTTTCTGGTAGTGAGGGGTGGGGTGGGGAGTGGGTCGGGGGTTAAGTGGAAAGATCTTTCCATGAAAGAAATTTTCATGGGGGAAGGGACATTACTATGAAGGGGGCGCCGGATTTCCCAGCATTATTTAAAAAAAGATCAGAAATTTATAATTAAAGAAACAACAAGTTTTTCAACTGAAAGTAAGGAGCAACATCAAAACATAAAACGACAGAAAACATTACGTATATGATTGGGTTCACCCCCTAGTCAATACCTCGCTCTTTAAGCCAAAGATTATTTAGTACTTTCATAAGAGCTATTTATTCTAATTAACGGCATTTGTGATTAAGGGGTCATTTTTAAAGAATTGAAACAAAATTCGAACTTTAGCTAAAAGAGCAAGGTATTGACTAGAGGGCGAACCCTCTAATATACGTATTAAAGATATATGAATATAGAAGTTCGTTACGTAAGTTAATTCGTAAGTTACGTATATTTATTACTAATAAAAACGTTCGTAAATAAAATTAAACAGGTTTCTAGAAAACCATTTAACCAAATAAAAGTAAAATGAATATTCAAATTTGTTTTGATTATTCATGTACGGTGAGCCGAAATCAAAACCTGCATTAATTCAAAAACGTTCAAAAATTAAATTAAAAAAAACAAGTTTTTTTAACTGAAAGTAAGGAACGACGTTAAAACTAAAAACGAGCAGAAATTATTCCGTATATGAAGGGGGCTTTGCCCTCTTCAACACCTCGCTCTTTACGCTAACGTTTGACTTTCTCACAACTCTTTTTTTTTAAACAATGAAAAACTTTAGCGTAAAGAGCGAGGCGTTGAGGAGGGGACAGCCCCTTTCATATACGTAATAATGTCTGTTCGTTTTAAGTTTTAAAGTCGTTCCTTACTTTCAGTTAAAAAAAACTTCTTTTTTTTATTTAATCCGTTTAGAAGCCTGGAATGTTTCTGTGTAAAGATTGCATATCTTTTTGTGACTGAGGTCTGTACTCAAGTAAGTCCCTGTTAAGTTGGATCTACAGTAGTGGGAATCAACCGCTGGAAATCAACAACTTGTCATGATTAGTTGCAAAATTTGATTGGTCTTCAGTAACCCAAGCCTTCTGATTCCTCGGGCTGCTTTTTTTCCCTCACATCCAGTGGATATGACGAGATAGGTGACTTGTTTTACAATAGATAACCGAGTCAAACTCAAAACGAGCAGAAATTAACATAATTTGGGCGCAAAACCCCTATGCCTTCCTAAGGCCAGAATAAAAATTTGCACTTTACTGAAAAAAATATAAATGTTTTTACTTTTATAACTTTAATAAATAAATTAATATTAGCATTTTGATTACTAAATATCAGTATATGTATATTCAACTGACAATGTACATTCATTTGTTTTTTTTCAGTAAAGTGCAAATTTTGTTCTGGCCTTGGGAAGGCATAGGAGTTTTGCGCCCAACATATGTTAATTTCTGCTCGTTTTGAGTTTGACTCGGTTATTTATTGTAATTTCTGTTCAATTTGGGTTTCATTTAGTTATCGATGCTGATTTGTGGTAGTTTCACACTTGGTAGACTATTTGATTTTATTTTTGCTCATTTTTTGTTTAATGGAGTTCTTTAATTTTCTTTGAAACAAATATTTTGTGGAAAAAGTTTTTTTAATTAATTTCTGTTCATTTTATATTGACATAGTTTTTACAGGGAAAAAGAAAATAATATTTAAAATCTTTTCGTTTTTTAAGACTGTACAGTTTGGCCTGCTGTTTGTATGCTCGAGAAAAATTTTCAGCAATTTTTAGCAACATGCACCCTTTTAAAAATTTGGACACAAATAGTAGTGTTTAATTTAGTTTCATACGTCCTCTAGTTGCCCTGAAATGGAACACTTGATACCATTCGCAAAAAATCTGTTTACTTTCTTTGATAGCTTGGATACACTTACGCTATTTTCATTTCGTTAAATTTTAAGAGTAGAAGTAGCCCCGAAAGTTTGAACATTATACCCTCAGTCGTTCTTGGGATACTGCTGAGATGCCTTATTTGGAATTAGCATTAACGCAGTGCATTTTGATTTAATCTTAGCAACATTTAGTTTTTAAACATAATGGGCAAATGGGAGGATGGGTGTGCGAGGGTGGGAGTGGGAGGGGGATTATTTGCCCCCCAATCACTTTCGACTATTAAAAAGAGCATCAGCCCTTTCTATCTTTAATCGAATGAACCCTTTTCGAAGTTCCCACGACAATCCTTCGATACGAAGTGCCCTGGTCTGAACAACAACAACAGCAAAAAAGAACATTATACCCATATCAATCTTTCCTATAAAAATGTCAAGCCTTCCAATCACTTTCGACTATTAAAAAGGGTACTAGGCCTTTCAATTTCCAATCGAATGAGCCCTTTTTGAAACAACAACGCTTTCTATAAACACCTTATATGCCCCCAGGGCATAAATTACAACCCTTAACCTAAGGTCTGTTAGGGTCGTTATCATCCTCTAAGACTGAATTTCCAGAACTTTCAACTACGTTAAACAACATCGCTATCTCAAAATTTTAATTGAATATGTTTGGGGAAATGGTGGGTGTGAGAGAGGCGGTAGTGGCTCTCCAATCACTTTCAACTATTAAAAATGGCCCTAGCCCTTTTAATTTCCAATAAAATGAGCCCCTTTGAAGTTGCTACGACAAAACTTTCAGAAAAATATTAGATGCCCCCAGGGCATAACTTACAACCCTAGCCCTGAGGGCTCGGGGGTGGGGGTGTCATGCTGGGGGGGGGTGTATGTTCATTCTCAAAGACATAATTTCCGGAACTTTCTACTACGTTGAGCAAAATGGCTATCTGAAAATTTTGACTGGATGTGCTTGGAGGAATGGTGGGCGTGAGAGGGGGGTTTGTTACACTCCAATCACTTTTGACTATTACAGAGGGCACTAGCCCTCTCAATTTCAAATTGAATGAGCCCCTTTTGAAGTTTTACGACAACTCTATCTATAAAAACCTCATATGCCCCCAGGGCAGAACTTACAACCTTTGCCTTAGGGGCTCTGTGGGGTTTGTCATCCTTAAATAAATAATTTCCAGAACTTTCAACTACGTTGAGCAAAATGGCTATCTCTAAACTTTGATTGAATGTTTTTAGGGAAATGGTGGGCGTAAGAGGGGATTAATTACTCTTCACTCACTTTCGACTATTAAAAGGGCAATTTCAATTTCCAATCAAATGAGCGCTTTTTGAAATTTCTATAACAACTTTTACATAAACTTTATATGCCCCCAGGGCATGACTTACAACCCTTATGCTGAGGGCTCTGAGGGGGTTATCATCCTAAAAGACCTAATTTCAAGAACTTTCAACTACGTTGAACAAAATGGAAATCTGAAAATCTTAATTAGATGCGTTTGGGAATATGGTGGGCGTAAGAGGGTCGTAAGTCACTCTCCAGTCACTTTCAACTATTAAAAAAGGCACTAGCCCTTTAAATTTCCAATTGAATGAGCCCTTTTGAAGTTTCTACGATTTCAATAAAAATCTTATATGCCCCCAGGGCACAACTTACAACTCTCGCCCTGTAGGTTATGGGGAAAGGGGTTCTCATCCTTAGAGACCTAATTTCCAAAAATTTCAACTACGTTGAATAAAATGGCTATCTAAAATATTGATTGGATGTGTTTGGGGAAAAGATGGGCGTGAAAGGGAGGTTAGTTGCCCTCAAATCACTTTCGACTATTAAAAAGGACACTAGCCCTTCTTAGTATTTCCAATCGAATGAGCCCTTTTTCAAGTTTCTACGACAAAGATTTCAATAAAAACCTTATATGCCCCCAGAGCATAACTTATAACTCTTGCCCTGAAGACTGTGGGGGGAGTGTCCTGCTCAAAGGTATAAGTTTTGTAACTTTGAACTTCGTGGAACAAAATAGCTATCTCAAAATCTTTATTGGATGTTTTGGGGAAATAGTGGGTGTGGAAGGGGTTTTAGTTGCTTTCCAATCACTTTCGGCTGTTAAAAAGGGAACTATCCATTTCAATTTCCAATCGAATGAGCCCTTTTTGAAGTTTCTTCCACAACGCGTTACAGAAAAACCTGATATGCCCCCTGGGCCTAATTTACAACCCTTGCCCTGAGGGCCGTGGGGGTATTGTCATCCTAAAAGACCTGTTTCCAGAACTTAAAACTACTTTGAATAAAATGGCTATCTCAAAGTTTTGATTAGATGTGCTTGGAGAAAAGGTGGGCGTGAGAGGCGGGTTAGTTACCCTCTAAACACTTCCGATTATTAAAAAGGGCACTAGCCCTTTAAATTTCCAATCGAATGAGCCTTTTCTAAAGTTTCTACGAAGGCGACTTCTATAAAAAAAACTTTATATCCCCCAGGGCATAACTTAAAACCCTTGCCCTAAGGGCTGTGGGGGGCTGTTTTCCTAAAAAACATAATTTCTATCTGGAAATCAACTACGCTGAACAAAATGGCTATCTCAAAATTTTGATTGGATGTGTTTCAGGAAACGGTGGGCTTGGAAGGGGTGTTAGTCGCCTTCCAATCACTTTCGACTATTAAAAAGGGCACAAGCCACTCCAATTCCCAATTGAATGAGCCCTTTTCAAAGTTTCTGCAACAACTTCTTCGATATGAAGTGCCCTGCTCTAAAGGAAAAAATACATAAATAATACATTGTGCCAACGTCGTTTTTATATGCCCCCAGGGCATAACTTAAAACCCTTGCCCTAAGGGTTTGGGGGGGAGTGTCCTCCTGAAAAACATATTTTCTATCTGGAAATAAACTACGCTGAACAGAATGGCTATCTCAAAATATCGATTGGATGTGTTTGGCGGAATGATGGGCGGGGGGGGGGGGGCTAGTTGCCCTCCAATCACTTTCTACTATTAAAAAGGGCACTTTCCATTCCAAGATTCATTCGAATGAGCCCTTTTTGAATTTTCTACGACAACTCGTTCGATACGAAGTGTCCTGGTATGGAAAAAAAATAATACATTGTGCCAACATCGTTCTTTACTTAGGCAGCGCGATCGCGCTGCCTATGATTTATACAACTACTTTCTATATAAGCCTTATATACCCCAAGGGCATAACTTACAACCCTTGCACTGAGGGCTCTGAGGGGGATATCAGTAGAAAGCTATCTTATACTCCCGTACTTACCACGTGGTTTATGGTTTTCTCACTGAGAATGAAAAAACAGAATTTTTCTCACTTGAAAAAACAGGAATTTTCTCACATTTATGGATGTTTCTTGGATGGTTATAAGTGTTGGTCAATTTATTTGATGTTTTTCATGGATGTCAACAGCAATTCATGTCTGTTTTATGGATTTTGTCAGTGATAATGAAAAAACAGGAACTTTCTCACTTTAATGGATGTCTGTTCTGGATTATTGAGTCTAACAACTGGGGTACCGGAGTCAGTGACCTAAATTTCCAACATGTCGATTTATTTGATGTTGTTGTTGTTTTGGACATGTACATGCTCGAGGCGAATGTTAAGAGACCTAACGGAATCCTGGAAACAGTTAGATCACGTGTTCCCTTCTCAACCAATCAGAGGGTTTGCTTGCATATTAGTGACGGAGGGAATATGAGGAAAGGATTTTTGCTATAGTTTTTATTAGTCTGTGAATAGAATTCAAAGGAGTGAGAAGAAGAACAGTTTGACTTTACTCATTTGGATATATATTTGTGTGCTGATGACGAGTGGAATGTTTACCCTATTAGAAGTTGATAGTGGAGTTGATGGCAATAATACAAGAGCACCAAACATTGCGGTGGAAATCACGAGAGGATCACGGCTTTGTCTGGAATGGGATGAAGTATATGCAAGATATGTGATATCCTTGAGCAAATTTAAAATGGAGGATCAATTATGTTTCGCCGCTAAAGTTGATATAGCACATGTGAATAGACTTCAATGTGCTTTAAGTGCATTAGTGAAACATATCGAAGGCAATAAATTGTACCGCTAATTGTACATACTTAATATTATTGTTGTAAATATTCAATAAAATTGTTTCGAAATCAAAAATGTTCCCTTTCTTTTCGGTGCAGGTTAGGCTAGGACCAGGCTAGGACCAGTCTAGAGTCAGCAGTCAGAGTGAAAGGATTGAAAAATGAATAAATTTGAGAAAGAGAGAATTAGATCAAATCTAGTGTTTATACAAAACCTTTTGATTTTGAAGGATAATTTTCTCGAGTTATCTCTTTAACGCAGGATATTTTCTTGTCAAGGAACACTTGAAAATATAATAAGGAGTGATTTTCCCCCATTGGACTATTGCATGAAACTTTTAAAATGTGATTCAAACACTTACTTATTTTATTGATATATTAATAGAAACAAAGCAGAATAATATTGTGGATATACTTTTGAAAACATTGCCAATAGATTCAATGTAGATGGCTCCTCCTTCGAAAGAGGTAACGTCACAGAGCTACTCCTCTCCCCATTCCTCCATCTTGAATTTATCCGTCGGCAGGAACAATCAGTTTTGTTTTAGCTGTGAGAGAGTCAAATGACATTGGAAAACAACTAATGTTCAAAACATGTCCATTGTGCATGTACACTCTTGGCAGTTGGACTCAATGTGAGAATTGTACAATTATTGATGAATATAGTGAAAAGTGTAAATTATGTAATCCTTTTAAATTACATATAGGCTATGCAGTACAAATTAAAGGATGTAATTCAAGTCTTTAGAAAGTGTGTGACTCTCACCCTAGAGGGCACATCTGCTCCAATTGTCACTATGATAAATGTGATCAGTGGGAGAATACTTACCCCGCTATGATTGGAAAGAATCCCAACCGTGATTTTAGTTTATTTCTACGAGATTGGTATCGTCGTGGATTTAAATTATTCTGGGAAGAGGAATCTGGTCTACGATTCAACTGTTGGGGTAAAAAGACAATTTGGTTTCTACGTCATCGTTTTGATGACACTGTCTACTATGACTATAAGCCAAGTGATTTTTATTTGGCAGTTACCCAATTTGATTCACCATTTTAAAACTCTGTATTTGATATTGCTTCAAATTGACCGATGGAAACTTATGAATTTCATAATATAAATGTAAATAGCATAATTAACTATACAAAGAGATATGAATAAAGTGAAGTTACATAATACTTTAGAAAATGGGACCCTGACTTTGCAGTCATTCAAGATCAATATACAGTGAATCCAAATGATTTATCAGCATTAGTGGTTCACGACAGTTGCCTATGCATCAAAGATGAAGAAATCTAAAGTGAAGATTTAAAGACATTGTTGTATATATATATATATATATGCATTTTATTAATAAACAAATTCACAAACATTTTTTAAGCACTTTACTCTAAGGGCATTGAAATAAATACAGTATATCTCTGAAAGTATATTTTCCACTATACAGTTGTTCAGACGGAGATTTCCAACATACATGAAGAGAAAATGTTTTTAAGTATATACACAACATCGGAACACAAAATATAGTAGTCCATGGAAGCCGCACCTTTTAGTTGTTAGATCCTGCATCTTCTTCCGATTTTGAATAATAGTTTTCCCATTCCTCTCAATATAGTTGTCGATGTGAGGTGTGTAAAATGTATAGGGTATACCAAGAGAATAAAAAATTCATTCATCTTCATTGTTTGCCAGATGCAAAAACAATAACCCATCGGCGTAGTTGACGGACTGAGATTAAAAATAGTCATGATATTGTTGACGCTTTGAATTTTTCCAACAAAGTCTGAGGGTAGACAATGTGATTTGTAATTGGCCATGTAGGAGTCCATATTAAATACACTGATTATTTGACTGGTGTTCATAGCGCCAAGTCTAGTAGAACACTGCCTTCGGGAGTGATTTCCCACTAGGTTTAATATTGATTTAGTGAGATTAGTGCAATACTCTCAGCCAATGGGTTGGCAAATGTACACTCTAAACGCACACTCCCTATACGTACTGTACTCATATCCTGTGTGCCAGATAAATCCAGTACAATGATACCATTTATTTTAGTGAACATTCCTTCGGTTATTCCATTTTCGAAAAATTGAGTCACAATCTAGGGTTTACATCGTCAACTCATACAATGTTTTATTGGATTTATCAAAAGATAGATTGCAGAGAGGGATGACGTTTTATTTACACACAAAAGATTAAAGTCAATACATCTTAAATTTATGTGGGTATTCTGTCCACCATCTTATTGCACTGGCGCTTTTTACAAATGCAAAAGCGAGTTTTGACGGAATTTTGCCATTGATAAAGGATGAATCGGCGAAGGTGTGTGACTCCTTGGCAATATGACGGTGATTGGTGATTGTATAAGGAAAAAGTAGTTTAATATTGTTTCCATTGGCTCTCAGTTTTTCCACGGCCAAAGCCACAGAACTCATGACCTGTTGTTTGCGCACATCAAGTACTGCCGAGGTGAGGGATAGACTTACATCAGGAATGAAAGCAAGTTCTTTTCTCAATATTAAATTTGAGGATGCAAGCGTTATTTTTATATCAACTTTAACATTGGGCTGCAGCCATTGGGGTGTATTAAATATTTCATGATATATTTTTCCAACTAGATGTAATTCACTAGTTGTAGCATTTTTAAGTGCATCTGTACTATCAGTATTAGTAATATATTCATATCCATTGGAGGTGCCTCTCAATTCTTTGTATGACTTGGGTGTCATAAACAAGAATTGCATATAGCTTGTATAATTTGAGAGATTGCTGCTTGTGCTCACCAGCGTGCCATTGATGTAGACACTAATTTGACGAAATAAATTATGTAATATACAATTTTCATAGGATATTCCATTGGCCCGAATTGGCATTGTATTATCGGATTTCCGGACTTTCATTTGTAAATCTATAAGTGTTGAAGACATGTCCATAAAGTAGTCTTCATTGGACTAAATTTGAAAGTGGATATTATCGGAGAGGGGTTGTTGAGGATAAAATTGTTCATAGTGTCCATGCTTGACACTCACATCAACATTTTCAGCATTGAATAGATTCAATGAGGCGGTGATTGAAGGTTGATAATCCTTATGTGGTAGGTAGGACATTTTAGGAGAAAATATCTAGTTTCGATCTAATTATTCTCTTCCTGGGGCTTCTTCTGTCGACAGCAAGTGTCAGCTTTTTCCGTCTTTTCTTTGACAAGAGGGAGGATGTTTTGCGTTTCCGACCTAAATGGAGACTGATGAGTGATGAATTGTTTCTCGACCTTTTTAAGCCTTTACCATTTTGTTTTAATCTCTCGCCAAGGGTACGTGCACTGGACCTAAGATTTTCCAAAGCATTTTTTCTTAATCCTTGCCAGAGCCCCAATCGTATAGTGTAAAGGAGGCAAAATCTGTCGCAGCCGGTACAAGATATTTTCTAGCCAGTGGTAGTGAAGAGTGAAAGAGCTTAGCAAACCAACTGCCAAGACCGTAGACAGACATTGACGAGTAACCTTTGTAATAGTCCTATACATTACCATGTTTTCTCGGACCAAGAATATTAACATAGCAGTCAATATCAGTACTAGTGAATACCACTTTTTATTAGATATCTTGTTTTTAAACGATGGCATAAAAATGGAGTGTAGTCACAGCCGAACCCCTTGAAAGTACTATGGGATCATTCAATTCATTTCTCAGTGTTTAGTGACAGAGTTTTAATTAGGAAGTGTTTACGGGACTCTACTGAAGATGCTTTATATTTTCGTGGTGAATATGTGCTTTATTAGTTTTTCGTTGAAGAAAGCGTTTGACGGAAGCATTTGAATTACCAACCAGAGATCTTTCCACAAATGAAGCGTAGAGAAAAATACATGTGTCTGTAGTGAAGGCAGGCGGGTTGTAAGCAGAAATGAAATTAGTGTTTCCAGCAGTTTTGCCACTTAGTATATTGAGCTTAAAGCCAAGAACATCCTTTAGGTTATCATTGAGAATAACCTTTTCACTGGCAATAGGTGAACTAATGTAGATCTTACCCTCCTCCTTTGAATAGTTAAAATGAAAAGCTCTTTTTTTATGAGCGGAGATTCTTTTATTAATAGAACGACATAAATCGTTCATACAGGTGAGCTCCTTGTAGGGTAATTCAATATATGGATAATCTATCCAGTTGATTTTTGGAATTTGTTCTTGATCACTTGAGGATGGTGGTGGCGGTTAATCCTAAGGTCTAATTTTTATTTCATATTTATGATCCTTTCTCTGAATGTCATAGGTATTTTTGAGAATACAGTCGACAAGAGCCATTTCATACTTTCCGTCGTCGAATTTGATGGTGGGTGAGAATTTCGTCCAAAAATCACTTGTTCTATTCAAGTCATTGCAGAGAGGATCGGAAACATTGGACATGAAAGTCACATATAAATCATTGGTCATTGTTAATGTCTTCAGCACTGACCCAAGAATGAAAATCTGCGTTGTATCCTAGCCAGCGAACAAGTAACTGTCTCTTGCCCCTACGAGTACGACTCTTTAATATCTTTTACATTTGATAGATTTCACTAGTGTTTCTAACTTTTTGTAATACATAGCCATAAAAGCCGCCGAGAATCTCTTCATCTTTGGTATCTCGCAAACCATAAGTTATTGGTATGGTTTCTAGGCTTTTGGAGACTTTAAAATGTTCAGTGCTCCATAAATAGTTCCCCTTTTCAAAAATATTGGTGGTTCTATTAATTCGAACAGTATCACCAAAAATGAATTTCTTCTTCCCATTTTTTTTCTCTTTTTCACCATTGGAATATTTCTTTAGAAAAGCATCAAATGTATTTTCATTGTAGTGAACATCTCGAGGGCTTGAGTTGGACAGAGATTTATGAGGTTAATGATTGTATATCTGCAAGATTTTATCTAAATCATGAATAAAAGCCATTGTATATTTCAGGCTACAATATCTTGAAATTAATAGACGAATCGTTCTTATTAATCGTTCAGCCAATGCAGCCTTTATCGGACTGTGACTATGATAAAGTGTTATATTATATTTCAATAGAACCTTTTGCACATGGGGATTAACAAATTCACTGCCACGATCCGATTGAATTTTTCTATACGAATCCTGTTCAAGAATACTTTCAATGGCCCGAGCAACTTCAACACCTATCTTTGATCGCAGAGGACTTGCATAGGCATAGCGACTAAAGACACTGATTGCCACCAGAATATATTTGTAGGGTGCATTGTGACGCCGCTGAAGTGCGTCTAAAGTTAAAAGATCCATTTGCATTATATGCAAAGGGAAAAAGTCTTTAGTTTGTCAATATTGTTTGCCACGAAGTCTGTGATTCCGATGTGGTGTGTAACTCAGTTCATTTTCTAGATGTTCTTTTGGTTTCTTAAATTTGACGCCGGAGACACCTTTAGAAAGCATTTTGGGAGAACTTAAACTTCCCACTTCATCAATATTTTCATAGACGCCTTGGAGAACTTCATCCATTTTGAATGTCAGCACTAAGTGTAATGATCATTCCCCTTTTGCACACGGCAGGATGAATCATTTCGTCTTCGCTTTTGACTAGCTAACAGAGATGTTCTAAATTTATTGCTGCTGCTGCTGCTATTTTCAAATATTGAATCTTCTTCTTCTTTTTTAAATGTTGTCGATTCTGGTGTTGTTGGATGACTGTATTTTCTTAGTTTCTATAAAATTTGTTTATTGCCAATAAGACTTTTGGGAAAGTTTCATGCAGTTAGAAAGGTGTATAGATTATTATCAAAGGATAGAAGTCCTTTACGATTCGTCACCATATCACAAATTAAATCAACCAGATTATAACTTTTTCCCTGAATTATAATTCGTTTCCCTGTGCTATCGACTTGAACTTGTTCATCAGCAGTTTCCAGCATGAGATGAACCCTTGCTTTGAATTGTACTATCTATTTCATTTATTGAGTCGTTCGTGATTCGAGCTCACCAATAAATCTTAATAAGCATATATACCCCAGTAGTCCTAAAGTTCTACTGTCAGCGTACACTCAGGCGATTATCAAACCCAACGGTTAAATTTTTTTGGATCTTAATCAGAGCAAACCCGAGAATATACGTGTAGTCACCGACATTTTCGACAATGAAATTACAGTATATCTTCCAATGAACAGTAGAAAGGCTATTAGTTGACATTATGACACTGAATAAACTACACGAACAACAGCATTTATTTTCCGTTTTAAGCACTTCAAAACCCGTGCTTAGGAAGGCCATACTCAAACATGGTGTTTGACAATGATTTCATTAATCTAATATCTGAACTTTGTTTAAATTTAACTGCGGGAATTGTTCAACTGCCAGAAGGTTTTAGAAACCAGAAAACCAACAATGTTTCACGAGTCCGGCCGGGTTCCTGAAAATAAAAGTTAAATTAATAATAAAGACCATGACTCCCCCAGGTACGCTGTAGGCTTTTCAAACATTTACGATCGATAATTGCTGGATCTAGAATTAGTTTTACCTGGAATCTGGCTAAACTATAAAAATTTATAAAATTTGAAATTGTCATCACGGCCATCGAACATTTTGAAGACAATTTTAATAAATTCGTTAAAGATGAGAAAATTGCCGATGACAAAAAGTTGCTGTTACTTCAAGTTGCTTTGCGACGTGTGGACAAGCCTAAATCTTATCGTGAGAGACCTGTCGCTGCCGCCACTGATCCCTCTAAACAGGAAACATCTCCTCCAGATTCTGCAGCAGCATCAAAGGAGAAAGAATTGAATTCAATTGTAACGGAAATTAGAAACCTATTGCCACTCACCTATTGTGAAGAGAGTAACAGAATATTATCACATCTTATGCTGGGAACTGCTGATGATCCAGTTCAAGTCGATAGCACAGGGAAACGAATTATAATTAAGAGAAAAAGTTATAATCTAGTTGATTTAATTCGTGATATGGTGACGAATCGTAAAGGACTTTTATCCTTTGACAATAATCTATACACCTTTCTAAGTGTATCAAACTTCCCCAAAAGTCTTATTGGCAATAAGCAAATTCTAAAGAAACTAAGAGAATATAGTCCTCCAACAACACCAACACCAACACCAACACCATTTAAAAAAGAAGAAGAAGATTCAATATTTGAAAATACTAGCAGCAGCAGCAATGATTTTACAACACCCTAATTTCATTTTTGCTGACTACCCGCCTGCCTTCTCCACAGACACTTGTATATTTTTCTACGCTTCATTTGTGGAAACATCTCGGGTTGGTAATTCAAATGTTCCCCTCCTACGAGTTCTTGAACGAAAAACGAATCAAGAGCATATTCACCACTACGATCTAAAGCATCTTCGGCATATTCCCGTAAACACTTCCTATTTGTAACTCTTTCAGTTAACACTAAGAACTGAATTGGTTGATCCCATAGTGATTTCAAAGGGATCGGCTGTGACTACATGCCATTTTCATCCCATCATTCAAATTCAACAAGATGTCTAATAAAAAGTGGTATTCACTTGTCCTGATATTGACTGCTATGTTAATACTCTTGGCCCAAGACAACAGGGCAATGGAATGGACTATTGCAAAGGTTGCTCGTCAATGTCTGGCTACGGTCTTGGCAGTTGGTTTGCTAAGCTGTTTCACTCTTCACTACCACTGGCTAGAAAATATCTTGTACCGACTGCGACAGATTTTGCATCCTCTACACTATACGATTGGGGCTCTGGCAAGGATTTTAAAAAAAGTGCTTCGGAAAATCTTAGGTCCAGTGCGCGAACCCTTGGCGAGAGATTAAAACAAAATGGTAAAGGCTTAAAAAGGTCCAGAAACAATGCATCACTCATCAGTCACCACTCAGGTCGGAAACGGAAGACATCATCCCTCTTGTCAAAGAAAAGAAGGAAAAAGCCGACACGTGCTGTAAACAGAAGAAGAAGCCCCAGGAAGAAAATTGTTAGATCGAAACTAGATTTCTTCTCCTAAAATGTCCTACCTTGCGCATAAGGATTCTCAACCTTCAATCACCGCCTCATTGAATCTATTCAATGCTGAAAATGTTGATGTGAGTGTCAAGCATGGATACTATGAACAATTTTATCCACAACAACCCCTCTCCGATAATATCCGCTTTCAAATTTATTCCAATGAAGACTACTTTATGGACATGTCTTCAACATTTATAGATTTACAAATGAAAGTCCCGAAATCCGATATAACAATGCTAATTCGGGGCGATGGAATATCCTATGAAAATTGTATATGATATAATTTATTTCGTCATAGCGTCTACATCAATGGCACGCTGGTGAGCACAAGCAACAATCTCTCAAATTATACTAGCTACATGTAATTCATGTTGATGACACCCAAGTCATACAAGGAATTGAGAGGCACCTTCAATGGATATGAATATAATACTAATATTGATAGTATAGATACACTTAAAAATGCTACAACTAGTGAATTACATTTAGTTGGAAAAATATATCATGAAATATTTAATGTACCCCAATGGCTGCCGCCCAATGTTAAAGTGGATATAAAACTAACGTTTGCACCCTCCAATTTCATATTGAGAAAAGAACTTGCTGCCAATCCTGATGTAAGTCTCTCCCTCACCTCGGCAATACTTCATGTACGCAAACAACAGGCCATGAGTTCTGTTGCTTTGGCAGTGAAAAAACTGAGAGCCAATGGAAATAATATTAAACTACTTGTTCCTCATACAATCACCAATCAACGTCATATTGCAATGGGCTCACGCACCTTCACCGATTCATTCTTTATCAATGGTGAAATTCCGTCAAAACTCGCTTTGGCACTTGTAAAAAGCGCCAGTGCAATAGGATCATGGACTGAATGCCCACATAAATTCAAGATGTTTGAACTTTCATCTCTTGTGTGCAAAGTAAACTGTATCCCACTCTACAATCTATCTTTTGATAAATCCTATAGAACATTGTATGAGTTGACCATGCAAACCCTAGATCATGACTCTCAACTATTTGAAAATGGTATAACCGAAGATATGTTTCCTAAAACACATGGTATCATTGTACTGGATTTGTCTGGCACACAGGATATGAGTATAGTACGTACGGGGAGTGTGCATTTAGAGTGTACATTTGCCGACCCATTGGCTGAGAGTATTGCACTAATCTTGCTAAATCAATATGAAACCTATTGGGAAATCACTCCCGAAGGCAGTGTTGTACTAGACTTGGCACCATGAACACCATTCAAATAATCAGTGTATTTAATATAAACTCCTATTTAGCTCAGTACAAATCCTATTGTCTACCCTCAGACTATCTAGGAAGAATCCAAAGCTTCAACAATACCTTAATCATTGCTCATATCAGTTCATCGACTGTGCTGACGGGTTATTGGCTGTGCATCTTTCAAACAATGAAGACGATTGAATTTTTTGATCCTCTTGGCCTACCCTATACATTCTACACGCCTCACATCAGCAACTATATTGAGAGCAGTGGGAAAACTATTATTCAAAATCGAAAGAGGGTTCAGGATCTAACGACTAAGAGCTGCGGCTTCCATGCACTACTATATTTTGTGTTCCGATGTCGTGGCTATACTTACAAGCAGTTTCTCCACATTTATGGTGAGAATCCCCGTCTGAACGACTTTCTAGTGGAAAATATCCTCTCAGACCTATATAGTATTGATTTCAGTGCCCTAAGAGTAAAGTGCTTAAAAAATATTTATGAATTTGTTTATTAACAAAACGCATATATATATATAGAACAATGTCTTTAAATCTTCACTTTAGATTTCTTCTTCTTCGGTGTATAGGCAACTGTCGTGAACGCCGGTAAATCATTTGGATTCACTGTATATTGATCCTGATTGACTGCAAAGTCAGGGTCACATTTTCTACAGTATAATGTAACTTCACTCTTGTCATATCTCTTTGTATAGTCAATGATACTATTTGCATTCATATTATGAAATTCACGAGTTTCAATCTGTCTATTTGAAGCAATATCACATACAGTGTTTTCAAATGGTGAATCACATTCGGTAACTGCCAGATAAAAATCACTTGTTTTATAGTCATAGTAGGCAGTGTCATCACAACGATGACGTAGAAACCAAATTGTCATTTTACCCCAACAGTTGACTCGTAGACCAGATTCCTCTTCCCAGAAAAATTTAAATCCTCGACGATACAAGTCTAGTAAAAATAAACTAAACTCACGTTTGGAATTCTTTATAATTATAGCGGGGTCAGTATTCTTCTACTGATCAAATTTATGATGGGGACAATTGGAGCACAGATGTCCTCTTGGGTAAGGATCAAACACCTCCTCAAGATATGAATTATATCCTTTAATTTATACTGCATAGCCTATATGTAATTTACAAAGATTACATAATTTACACTTTTCACTATAGTCATCAATAATTGTACAATTCTCACATTGAGTCCAACTGCCAAGAGTGTACATGCACAATGGACATGTATAGAACATTATTCGGTTTCCAATGTCACTTGACTCTCTCACAGCTAAAACGAAACTGATCGTTCCTGCCGACGGATAAATTCAAGGTGGAGGAATAGGGAGAGGAGTAACTCTGTGACGTTACCTCTTTCGAAGGAGGAGCCATCTACATTGAATCTATTGGCAATGTTTTCAAAAGTATATCCACGATATGATTCTGCTTTGTTTCAATTAATATATCAATAAATTGACTATAAGCATTTGAATCACATTTTAAAAGTTTCATACCATATTCCAATGGGGGAAAATCACTCCTTATTATATTGTCAAGTGTTCCTTGACAAGAAAATATCCCGCGTTAAAGAAATAACTTGAGAAAATTATCCTCCAAAATCAAAAGTTTTTCCATAAACACTAGATTTGATCTAATTCTCTCTTTCTCAAATTTATTCATTTTTCAATCCTTTCACTCTGACTGCTGACTCTAGACTGGCCCTAACCTAACCTGCACCGAAAAGCAAAGGGAACATTTTCGATTTCGAAACAATTTTATTGAATAATTACAACAATAATACTAAGCATGTACAATTAGCGATAGAGTTTATTGTCTTCGATATGTTTCACTAATGCACTTAAAGCACATTGAAGTCTATTCACATGTGCTATATCAACTTTAGCGGCGAAACATAATTGATCCTCCATTTTAAATTTGCTCAAGGATATCACATATCTTGCATATAATACATCCCATTCCAGACAAAGCCCTGTTCATCTCGCGATTTCCACCACATTTTTTGGTGCTAATTTATTATTACCCTCAACACCACTATCAACTTCCAATAGGATAAACATTCCACTCGTCATCAACACACAAATATATATCCAAATGAGTAAAGTCAAAACTGTTCTTCTTCTCACTCCTTTGAATTCTATTCACAGACTAATAAAAACTTTAGCAAAAATCCTTTCCTTATATTCCCTCCGCCGCTAATATGTAAGCAAGCCCTCTGATTGGCTGAGAAAGAAACACGTGATCTAACTGTTTCCAGGATTCTGTTAGGTCTCTTAACATTCGCCTCGAGCATGTACATGTCAAAAACAACAACAACATCAAATAAATCGACATGTTGGAAATTTAGATCACTGACTCCGGTACCCCAGTTGTTAGACTCAATAGTCCAGAAAAGACATCCATTAAAGTGAGAAATTCCTTGTTTTTTCATTATCACTGACAAAATACATAAAACAGACATGAATTGATGTTGACATCCATGAAAAACATCAAATAAATTGATCAAAACTTATAACCATCCAAGAAATATCCATAAATGTGAGAAAATTCCTGTTTTTCTAAGTGAGAAAAATTCTGTTTTTTCATTCTCAGTGAGAAAACCATAAACCACGTGGTACGTACGGGAGTATAAGATAGCTTTCCACTGTTATCATCTTAAAAGGTCTAATTTTCAGAACTTTCAACTACGTTGAACAAAATAGGTATCTCAAAATTTTGATTGGATGTGTTTGGGAAAATGGTGGGCGAGAGAGGGGCGTTAGGTGCTATCCAATCACTTTCAACTATTAAAGAAGGCACTAGCCCTTTCAATTCCCAACTGAATGAGCCCTTTTGAAGTTTCTACTACAACGCTTTCAATCAAACTTTATATGCCCCCAGGGTATAACTTACAACCCTTGCACTGAGGCCTCTGAGGGGGTTATCATCCTAAAAGCCCTAATTTCCAGAACTTTCAACTACATTGAACAAAATGGATATTTCAAGATTTTGATTGGATGTGTTTGGGAAAATGGTGGGCGTGAGAGGGGCGTTAGTCGCTATCCAATCACTTTCAACTATTAAAAAAGGCACTAGCCCTATCAGTTTCCAATTGAATGAGCCCTTTTGAAGTTTCTACGACAACGCTTTCAATAAAAACTTTATATGCCCCAAGGGCATAACTTACAACCCTTGCACTGAGGGCTGTGGGAGGAGGGATTGTCATCCTTAAAGACATAATTTCCAAAACTTTCAACTACATTGAATAAAATGGCTATCTAAAAATTTTGATTGGATGTGTTTGGGGAAAAAGTGGGCGTGAGAGGGGGGTTAGTTGTCTTCAAATCCCTCTCGACTATTAAAAAGGATATAAGCCCTTTGAATTTCAAATCGAATGAGCCCTTTTTCAAGTTTCTACGACAAAGATTTCAATAAAAACCTTATATGCCCCATGGAATAACTTATAACCCTTGTTCTGAAGACTGTGGGGAGAGTGCCCTGCTCAAAGGTATAATTTCCTGAACTTTGAACGTCGTGGAACAAATTGGCTGTCTCGAAATTTTTATTGCATGTGTTTTGGGAAATGGTGGGTGTGTAAGGAGTGTTAGTTGAATTCCAATCACTTTCGACTATTAAGAGGGCACTTGCCATTTCAATTTTCAATCGAATGAGCCCTTTTTGAAGTTTCTACGACAACGCGTTCTATAAAAACCTTATATGCCCCCAGGGCATAACTTACAATTCTTGCCCCGAGGGTTGGGGATAGTGTCCTCCTCAAAAACATATTTACTATCTTGAAATCAACTACTCTGAACAAAATGGTTATCTCAAAGTTTGATTGGATGTGTTTGGGGGAATGATGGGCGTAGGGGTAGGATAGTTGCTCTTCAATCACTTTCGACTATTAAAAAGGTCACTATCCCTTTGAATTTCCAATCGACTAAGTCTTTTTTGAAGTTTCTACGAAAACGCCTTCTATAAAAACCTTATTTGCCCCCAGGGCATAACTTACAACCATTGCCCTGAAGGCTGTTGGGGAGTGTCCTCCTCGAAAACATAATTTCTATCAGGAAATCAACTACGCTGAACAAAATAGCTATCTCAAAATTTTGATTGGATGTGTTTCGGGAAATGGTGTGCATGGAAGGGGTGTTTGTTGCCTTGCAATCACTTTAGACTATTAAAAAGGGGACGAGCCACTTCAATTTCCAGTTGAATGAGCCCTTTCCGAAGTTTCTACGACAAATTTCTCTATACGAAGTGCCCTGCTTTAAAGGAAAACAATAATAAATAATACATTGTGCCAACATCGTTCTTATATGCCCTCAGGGCATAACTTAAAACCCTTGCCCCGAGGGTTGTGGGGGATTGTCCTCCTCAAAAACCTATTTTCCATCTGGAAATCAACTACACTGAACAAAATGGATATCTCAAAATTTTGATTGAATGTGTTTGGGGGAATGATGGGTGCGGGGGGGGGGCTAGCTGCCCTCTAGTCACTTTCGACTATTAAAAAGGGCGCTAGCCACTCCAATTTCCAATCGAATGAGCCCTTTTCGAAGTTTCTATGGCAACGTCTTCGATACGAAGTGCCTGGGTATGGAGAAAAAAAATAACACATTGTGCCAACATCTTTCTTTACTTAGGCGGCACTATTGCGCTGCCTATGATTCAGAACAAACTTTTCTCCCAGATCCAAAATCCCAAGGAAGTTGTTCTTGCAAACTTGTTTATAAACACGGTAAACAGAGAAGCTGTAAAAAAAAGGAGTTGTCTCTTCGAGAATCGGTCCCAGCGGTTTTCTTTTTGGTCGGTACTACTTTTATACTATCCAAAATTAACTGCCTTTGCAAATCCCTGTTCCCTCTATCTCTTACCAGTTTCTAGAACCCATCAAAGATACTCTGTTTTTCCTCTTCATTAAGTTTGTTGCATTCGAACTCGCACTTGCATGTCATAGCTTTTCTTTTCTTTCCTGGAATTATTTTTTTTCGATTTCCTTCGAAGTGTATTGTTACCCAGATTCTCTTTTCTATATAACAGGTTCTTATTCAGGGGTCTGTTTGACTGTTTTCTGTTGTGACTTTTTTTTTTTTGTTCTGGAACGGTTTCTCCTTCATCCAATGCCTCACTATCTGTTCCAATTATAATATTAGTCACAAAATTATCGATAACTATGTCTTCTGTGGGTGTCTAAAATTCCTTCTTCTAAGTGATCCGTGCATTCCTGTACTGACTAATGGAAAAATAGGGGAGCAACACCAGACATTGCTACATTGGAATCAATGGCACTTAAATTTGTTTCAAAAAGTTCGGCTGCACTGATATTGTCACCAATTATTTCACAATTTTCAGTCTCTCGCCTTCGAACTTTCGATCAGTTAAGCTGTAAAAGAAGGAGTTGTCCCTCCAAGAATCTGTCCCAGTGGTTTTCCTTTTGGTCGGTACTACTTTTATACTAGCCAAAATAAACTGCATTTGCACATGCCTATTCCCTACATCTCTTCCCAGTTTTCAGAACTCATCAAAAATGCTCTGGTTTTCCTTTTCACTATGTTTGTTGCATTCGAACTTGCACTTGCAAGCCAAATCTTTTGTTTTCTTTCTGGCATGCCTTTTTTTAATTTTCTTGAAGTGTATTCTTCCCCATATGCTCTTTTCTATGTAATTTTTTTTTTACTCAGAGGCCTTGCCTGTTTTCTTTTGTTCTGGAGCTGTTAAATAGAAAAACAAAAGAAATATTATGATATAAGAACAGCGCTATCACAATATTCGATGCCAACAATTTGGCGCAAAACCCAGCACAAATCTATAAAGACGCCGTAACAACGCAACTATTTATTACAAGTCATTGGGACCCTTCAATGTTCTATGCGTTCCCCTGGGAGCCCTCTTTTTTCCCTAGGAAGAATTATCAAGCGAATATCACCCATTTGGAGGTTGTTACTTACAACGAGAATTAATATATATACAAGCCTACCACTTGCGGAGTGTCGGAGCTCGAGTCAAAATCGGCTACATAGTCTTTTTTCTTAACTGACACATTGACATTTCTGGCCACTAAAAACGATCTAGAAAGATCGAAACTTTAAAAATGAATTTGCATTTTTCCCATGGTGGTTGTATCTAACTTATGGTGATGCCAAGACATCAAGAAGAGGTTAACATTGTTTGTGGCTACAAGATAATTGACAATGAGAATTGTCAATTATCAATTAGACAATTGTCAATTAGACAAGCCTGTCGCGTAGCAATTACAGGGCCTTGCATCCAAACCAGCTACATGGTTTATTTTCTTCTTAAAACTGGCAAATTGACATTTCTGGACACAAAAACGATCTAAATAGGTGACAACTTTAAGAAGGAATTCGTATTTTTCCTAGGGTGGCTGTATCAAACCCAAAACATAAGCAACAATGACAATTACAAGCAATTTCGAGAAAGCGAGTATCAGAACGTTTCATAAATGGTGTGAAGAAGAAAAAATTGTGCTGTTAGTAGACAAGCGACAAAAAAAATCAGAACGAGTAAAAAATGAAAGCGAAGAAGAAAGAAATACTACGTAAGAAGAACAACGCCATGCCAATCATTGTCGCCAACAAAATGTGGCACAAAACTCAGTACAAACCTACAAAGATACCATAAACAACGCAACTGCTGATTATAAGTCATTGGAACCCTTGAGCGTTCTATGCGTTTCCTGAGGAGCCCTTCATTTTCCTGAGGAAAGAGTAGCAAACAAAGCTGACTCATTTAGACGTTGCTACTTACAATGAGAATCAATACATACATACATACCACGCATGATTTTTGAAAAGGGGATAAATACCTAAAAAAAATAAAGGGATCTTGATAAAGTTCACACCTTCAGATTCAGCACATCGAAGAATGTTTTCAATCTTTTGTCTATAAAAATGTTAGATTTGCTCAAGAAATGCGCATTGATTTGTTTATAGTTTTTTCGAATCAATATATACATGCATATCACATACCAAGGGCCCGGGCCCAGCTTCGAAATCTGCTATATTGTTTTTTTTTTCTTAACTGGCATTTTGACAGTTCTGGACACTAAAGCAACCTAAAAAGGTCACAACTTTAAGTGAGAATTTGTATTTTTCCCATGGTGGTTGTATTGAGCCTGTGGTGACGCCATAACATCAAGAAGAGGCTCACGTTGTCTGCTGTTACAAGATAAGTGACCATGAGAATCAATAGAGACAAGCCTGTTGCGTAGCAATGACAAGGCCTTGCATTGAAATTGGCTACATAGTTTATTTTCTTCTTAAAACTAGCAAATTGACATTTCTGGATACAAAAACGATCTAAAAAGGTCAGAACTTAAAGAAAGATTTTGTATTTTCCCATGTTGGTTGCATCCAACCTATGGTGACACAATACCATCAAGGAGAGGTTCACATTGTCGGCGGTTACAAGATAAGTGACAATGATAATCAATATAGACAAGCCTGTCGCGAAGCCATGACGGGGCCCGATCTCGACCCTGAATACATAATTTTTTCTTCTTAAAACTGGCAAATTGACATTTTTGGCCACTAAAACGATCTAAACAGATCATAACTTTAAGAAAGAATTCTCCTTTTTCCATGGGTGGCTTTATCGAGCCTTTGGTGATGTCACGACATCAAGGAAAGGCTTAAATTGCCTGAGGTTAGAAGACAAGTGAAAATGAGAATCCATGTATAGAAGCCTCTGACGTACCGAGTGCCGGAGCCTGATTCGTCAAATGCAGTGTTAGCCATTAAAAGCTACGAGCCTGACAAAATTTGCCTGATTTCTTAGAAAGGGTTGGAAACAGTCCCTAAAGTCAAGAAATCTTAATAAATAAAAAAACACCGTCATATTCAGATTATCAATGGACCCGAACTTTACTGGAGATGTTTCAAGCACCTATTTAAAAAATATCGGAAATTTTGCATTTATTTGATAGAAGAAAGATCATGGGTGCTTTTTTTTTTTTTTTTTTTTTTTTTTTTTTTTTTTTAAGTGGCGATTGTATTGAACAAATGATCCTAGAAAGCTGGGAGAGGACTCGTTTGATAGAAAATCATAAGTCCTAGTACCCGTTTTAAGTGACCAAAAAATGGAGGGTGCCTGGCTCCTTTTTGCTTCAAAGTAGTCTGACCAAAATTTTAAGATAGTTAATTTGTCCATCATAGTTGAAAGGTTCAATAACTATCCCTTTGAAGATAATATGACCCCTCACACTCCCTGGGGAAAGGACTGTAAGTTACAAAATTCGCCCTTTGGTTACGTATAATACGTATCAGCGACGATGGAATTGTTCGAAGGGAAGTTTACGGGGAAGGGTTTTTGTACGTTGGAGGAAATTTCCACGGAGGATTTCCTCATGACGGGAAGAAATTTTTCATGAATTGGTTTACCGACATCATTTGAAATACGATCAAAAATTAAATAAAAAAAGGTTTTTGAGCTGAAAGTAAGGAGCAACATTACAACTCAAAACGAGCAGAAATTATTCTGTGTACGAAGGAGTTGCCTCCCTCCTCAATACCTTGCTCTCTATGCTAAAATTTGATTCTATGTCCTAATTTCTTAAGAACGAGATCTGAAGCACAAGGGCATTATAATAAAATCTTTTTAAAAGTGTTAAAAAACTATAGTGTGAAGAGCAAGGTATTGAAGAGGGGAGCAACCTCTTTATAAACGAAATAATTATGTTCTTCTTTAACTTTAATGCTGCTCCTTACTTTCAGTTGAAAAATACAGTTTTTTTTTAATTATTAGTAAAAAGGTTGGTGCAGTGAAGATGTTAAAAGTAGAATAGCCAAGGGCCAGGGTGTTTTTCACAACTGATAGAAGTTTGGAAGAATAGGAAGATCAGTTTGCACACCAAGATTAGAATGTTGGAAGCTACAGTGATAAAAGTGGTCAAGTCAAGTTCTGAAGCGTGGGTGCTCTGATACGGAGGAGGATTTTCTAAATGTTTTCCAGATAAATTGCCTACGGATCTTTTTAAGTACCCCACCGACTCTCCATATCTCAAACGGAAAGATGTGAAAAAATGTGGGTTCATCCCTATTTCTAGGTCTATAACGTGAGAAACATTGAGGCCAAACAAAAGACGGTCGCCCCTAATGAGATGGGAGGATATCGCAAGAAAAGATTTAATGGAAATTAGAACTTTTTTGGAGGGAGGTTCTGAATAGACTTGGATGAAAGAGGAGAGTGCGAAGCTGTGTTGGCCTCAGGTGGCCTTTTGCTGCAGTGAGTTTTTAGTAGTAGTAGTAGCTGTAAAAACTCCTTTCATATCAAAAACTCCAGATTTCTAAGAAATTCAGTATTTCTATATCACATTTCTGTAAATAAAGCTTCATAATTTACCTCAGTTTTCAAAAATGTTATCTTTCTTTCAAATATTTATACAAAAAAAACCTTTCGTGTCAGAAATTTCAGGTTTCTAAAAGATTCAAAAACTTTATTATTAAATTTCTTCAAGAAAAGGCCTTTCTAATTAATTTTTATATTTTCAATAACTTACTATTCTAATTTTCTGAATTTCAATATCAAAACCCCTTTCAAATCAGAATTCCACAACCTTTAAATTTAACAATTTAAATATCAAATTTCTTCAAGTAAGACCTTCCTACTTAATCGATCTGTTTTTTTTTCATTTTTTAACAATTTCCATTTTTTTCAAATTTCACTAACAAAAAAGTCTTTTTATGTTAACCTTTTTTTTAGAATTTCTGGATTTACCTTAGGGGTCATTCCCCTGGGGCTGCAAAAGCTCTGCCATACCTGAAGGAATATATCTTTGACCCAAGGTAACCTTTACTAAGTCAGGCGCTTCGCTGACTGTAATTTATTTATAAAACAAAAATGAATGATTAAACAAATAATAGCAAGGCGTGCATACTTTCATTCGGTTGCAAAATCTGTCACAAAAAACGGTTCAATAGCCCATAACTTCAACGGAACATAGTGTCAATTGTAATCAAAGTTATGTTCTCAAAATACATATGATTTGTTATGAAAATTGACAGTTAACCTTGTCAACTGTCTTGTTGGAAGCAAAACAATTTGAATGTGTCATAATAGTTATTATTTGATTTTATTTGTGCCAATTTACAGAAGTAGATGCTATAAACAACGGACTCAAGTCTTTAGACTTGGGCCATAATATTATGAAACATGTCATTCATTGAAATAAATCTAATATATTAAAGGGTTGATTCTTTATTTAAAAGTTCGTTTAAAAGATAGTTCCTTACTTTTTTTCTATAAGGTATAGAAATTTCAATATTTTAGCAGCCATGAAGCTTATTTTGGGATGCACGAATGGGGAGGTCCTTCCACACCCACAAGATTCTATTTTTTTTTAACTTATGAGCGCTTCCTCTTCAATTTATCTAATAAAATGTGTTTTTTTATTACCCCCCCCCCCCGTCCAAGAAAAAATCCTGTGTACGTTCCTGTTGGCACTAGCTTAACATTATTATTTCTATCAAATTAATCTTTCATTCCTTATAATGTGTCAAAGGTGTTTATTCGGTCAGAAAAAAAACTGTTTTTCTTCTTTAGCGATTGTGACAAATAAGATCTTGAACAAAGCCCTGACCTTACTCACTTATCTGATCACCTAGGACAGAACAGTATAAGCAAATAGTCAACCAAACAGAAGCGTTCATGTCCATGCAGCATTGTCAATCAGTGTTGCAGTGTCAGTCATATCAGTCAGTTCTCCTCACCTGCCTTTCAAACTTTGTTCAAGTAGTAAAGGCACATTTGTTTATTACAACTTAATTAAGGAGGTCAGTCTAATTTTAATAAAGTCAACACCTTCTATTGCCTGATTTCAGAAAATGGGCAATTTCAGCATGTCTTAAAATCTATACAAAAGAGTTTTCAAGCCTCATTTCAATTCTGTATTTTTCCGTAGCCTTCTGACTACTGGCATAGATATAGCCATTAAGGACGCGAGATTTTTACATAACTAGTTTTAAAAAAAATTACTTATTTCAAAAATGACCACCAAAAAATTCAAACTCCCCCCCTCTCAAAAATCCACTGTCAACTCCCGTGGATATTGGTTCCTAACCAAGTGAATCAAACATATATGTTGACTATATAACACTTTTATTTTTATCAAGATTAATTAAAAAAAACTTTGTCCACAAAATAATTTTTTCAAAGAAAAGTAAAGAACTCCATTAAACAAAAAATGAGCAAAAATAAAGTAAAATAATCTACGAAGCGTGAAACTACTGCAAATCAGCATTGATAAATAAATGAAACCCAAAACGAACAGAAATTACAATAAATAACCGAGTCAAACTCAAAACGAGCAGAAATTATCATAAGTTGGGCTCAAAACCCATATGCCTTCCCAAGGCCAGAACATAATTTGCACTTTACTGAAAAAAATATAAATTTTCTTACTTTTATAACTTTAACAAATTAAATAATATTAACATTTTGATTACTAAATATCAGTGTATGTATATTAAACTAACAATGCACATTCATTTGTTTTTTTTTCAGTAAAGTGCAAATTATGTTCTGGCCTTGGGAAGGCTTGGGGGTTTTGAGCCCAACTTATGTTAATTTCTGCTCGTTTTGAGTTTGACTCGGTTATTTATTGTAATTTCTGTTCGTTTTGGGTTTCATTTATTTATCATTGCTGATTTGCGGTAGTTTCACGCTTCGTAGATTATTTGATTTTATTTTTGATCATTTTTTGTTTAGCGGAGTTCTTTACTTTTCTTTGAAAAACTTATTTTGTGGAAAAGTTTTTTTAATTAATTTCTGTTCGTTTTATATTGACAAAGTCTTTTCAGGGAAGAAGAAAATAATACTTTAAATCTTTTATTTTTGTTTAAGACTTTTTAGTTTGGTCTGCTTTTATAAGTCTGGACACAAATAGTAGTGTTTAATTTCGTTTCATACCTCCTCTAGTTGACCTGAAATGTAAAACTTGATACCATTCACAAACCAAATCTGCTTACTTTCTTTGATAGGGTGGATACACTCACACTATTTTGACTTGATTAAATTTTAAGAGCAAAAGTAGCCCCGAAAATTTGAACATAATACCCTCAGTGGTTCTTGGGATACTGCTGAGATGCCTTATTGGGAAGTAGTATTCACAAAGGGCATTTTGATTTAATCTTAAGGCAACATTTAGTTTTTAAACATAAAGGCAAATGGGAGGGTGGGCGGGGGAGGGGATTAGTTGCCCTCCAATCAGTTTCGACTATTAAAAAGCGCATCAGCCCTTTCTATTTTCAATCAAATGAGCCTTTTCGAAGTTCCCATGACAACTCCTTTGATACAAAGTACCCTGGTCTAAACAACAACGACAACAACAAAATCATACATTATACCTACATCGATCTTTACTATAAAAATTTCAAGCCTTCCAATCGCTTTTGACTATTAAAAAGGACACTAGGCCTTTTGATTTCAATCGAATGTGCCCTTTGTGAGTTTCTATGACAAGGCTTTCTATAAACACCTTATATGCCCCAGGACATAAATTACAACCCTTACCCCAAGGGTTGCGAGGGTGGTTGTCATCCTCTAAGACATAATGTCCAGAACTTTCAACTACGTTATACAAAATGGCTATCTCAAAATTTTTATTGGATGTGTTTAGGAAAACGGATAGTTTCTCTCCCATCACTTTCAACTATTAAAAGAGGCATTAGCCCTTTCAATTTCAAATTAAATGAGCCCTTGTGAAGTTTCTACGACAACGCTTTCAATAAAAACCTTATATGTCCACAGGGCATAACTTACAACCCTTGCCCTGGAGGGTGGGGGGGGTCGTCACCCTCAAAGACCTAATTTCCAGAACTTTCTACTACTTTGAACACAATGGCTATCTGAAAATTTTCATTGGATATGTTTAGGGGAATGGTGCGCGTGAGAGGGTGGTTAGTTACCCTCCAATCCCTTTGGACTATTAAAAAGGGCACTAGCCCTCTCAATTCCCAACTGAATGAGCCCCTTTTGAACTTTTTATGACAACTCTACCTATAAAAACCTTATATGCCCCCAGGGCATAACTTACAACCTTTTCCCTGGGGGGTCTGGGGGTTTGTCATCCTTAAATACATAACTTCATGAACTTTCAACTACTTTGAACAAAATGGATGTCTCTAAACTTTGATTGAATGTGTTTGGGGAAATGGTGGGCGTGGGAGGGGGTCAATTACTCTCCACTCACTTTTGTCTATTAAAAAGGGCAATTTCAATTTCCAAACAAATGAGTCCTTTTTGAAATTTCTACAACAACTTTCTATGTAAACCTTACATGCCCCCCAGGGCATAACTTACAACCCTTGAACTGAGGGCTCTGAGGGGATTATCATCCTATAAGACCAAATTTTCAGAACTTTCGAATACGTTGTACAAAATGGATATCTCAAAATTTTGATTGGATGTGTTTGGGGAAATGGTGGGTGTAAGAGGGGGGTTTGTTGCCCTTCAATCACTTTCGACTACTAAAAGGGCACTAGCCCCTTCAATTTTCAACTGAATGAACCCTTTTTAATGTTTTTACAACATCACTTTCTATAAAAACCTTACATGCCCCCAGGGCATCACTTACAAACCTTGAACTGAGGGCTCTGAGGCGATTATCATCCTATAAGACCTAATTTCCAGAACTTTCAACTACGTTGAATAAAATAGCTATCTAAAAATTTTGATTGGATGTGTTTGGGGAAAAGGTGGACGTGAGAGAGGGGTCAGCTGCCCTCAAATCACTTTCGACTATTAAAAAGGGCACTAGCCCTTTGAATTTCCAATCAAAAGATCTCTTTTTCAAGTTTCTACGACAAAGATTTCAATACAAACTTATATGCACTCAGGGCATAACTTATAACCCTTGCCCTTAAGACTGTTGGGGGAGTGTCCTGCTCAAAGGTATAATTTCCTGAACTTTTAACTGCGTAAAAAAATGGCTATTTAAATATTTTCATTGGATGTGTTTGGGGAAAAGGTGGGCGTGAGAGGAGGGTTAGTTGCCCTCAAATTACTTTCGACTATTACAAAGGTCACTAGCCCTTTGAATTTCCAATCGAATGAGCCCTTCTTCAATTTTCTACGATAAAGATTTCGATGAAAACCTTATATACCCCCTGGGATTAACTTATAACCCTTGCCCTGACGACTGTGGGGGGAGTCTCCTGCTCAAAGGTATAATTTCCTGAACTTTAAACTGCGTGGAACAAAACGGCTATCTCAAAATTGTGATTGGATATGTAAAGGGAAATGGTGGGCGTGGAAGGGGTGTTAGTTGCCTTCCAATCACTTTCAACTATTAAAAAGGGCAATAGCCCTTTCAATTTACAATCGAATGAGCCCTTTTGGAAGTTTCTACGATAACACGTTCTCTAAAAACGCATTATTTGCCCCCAGGGCATAACTTACAACCCTTGCCCTGAGGGCTGTGGTGGTGTTCCCTCCTCAAAAACATAATTTCTATGTGAAAATCAACTACGCTGAACAAAATGGCTATCTAAAAAATTTGATTGGATGTGTTTGGGGAAAAGGTGGGCGTGAGAGGGGGGTTAGTTTCCCTCAAATAATTTTCGACTATTAAAAAGGGCACTAGACCTTTGAATTTCCAATCGAATGAGCCGTTTTTGAAGTTTCTACGACAACGCCTTCTATAAAAACCTTATATACCCCCGAGGCATAACTTACAACCCTTGCCCTGAAGGTAGTGGGGGAGTGTTCTCCTCAAAAATAAAATTTCTGTCAGGAAATCAACTAAGCTGAACAAAATGGCTATCTCAAAATTTTGATTGGTTGTTTTTCGGGAAATGGTGGGCGTGGAAGGGGTGTTAGTTGCCTTCCAATCACTTTCGACTATTAAAAAGGGCACAAGCCACTCCAATTTCCAATTGAATGAGCCATTTTCGAATTTTCTATGACAACTTCTTTGATACGAAGTTCCCTTCTCTAAAGGAAAAAAATAATAAATAATATATTGTGCCCACATCGTTCTTATATGCCCTGAGGGCATAACTTAAAACCCTTGCCATGAGGGTTTTGGGGGAGTGTCCTCCTCAAAAACATATTTTCTATCTGGAAATCAACTACGCTGAACAAAATGGATATCTCAAAATATTGATTGGATGTGTTTGGGGGAATGATGAGCGGGGGGAGGGCTAGTTGCCCTCCAATCACTTTCGACTATTAAAAAGGGCACTAGCCACTCCAATTTCCAATCAAACAAGCCCTTTTCGAAGTTTGTACGACAACTCCTTCGATACGAAGTGCCCGGGTATGGAAACAAAAAATAAATAATACATTGTGCCAACATCGTTTTTTACTTAGGCAGCGCTATTGCGCTGCCTATGAAAAGAAACAGAATATTTTTTCCACCAGTAGTTTACAGGTCGAAACAAGAGAAGCAGTTTATGTCACCAACAAGACATAGTAACACTTTACATTCAACGTACCACCACCTTGTCTTCATTGTGCAGGCAGGAAGGTGGCACCTCTTTGCGTTCTTTAGATTGTGGTATTCGGGGAAATGAATGGCTCCTCTAACTCTCTCAGGCAGTAATGGTGGGTGCTTAATGAAATTACCAGCCAAAAGTGCTTCACAATAGTCATCTTCCTCAACATACTGCTCCAGTTTCGGCCGACAGAGAAGGTACTCGACAAAAATGAAAACGATATAAAATGACTTTGTTGAAGCTTGGTCTGCTATTTCCTTCATGAGTCTGCATCTCGATAAAAGCATTTGAGCAAGCAACATCAATAAAATGATGAAGGAATCTAACGGTCTATTTTCTAGATCTGGCAGCGAATCGGTAATAACTGATCATACGGTCAACCATGTCGACTCCGCCCATGTACTTGTTGTAGCAGTTACAGACCATGGGCAAGAGATTATGATCTTCTTACCCTGCTTTTCGTACCATTTTTCTACTGTTGTCTCTTCATTTACTGCCATGCAATTTGAGGCTAGTGTCACAATTATTGAATCAAACCATTAGGAGATGGCTAGCTTCCGATCTTTTCGCACAAATGCAACGCTCGACCCTCTCCCTTTCTTCTTCATTCCTTTCTCTGGCCTCAGAGGTATGATCTCTTTTCCAAATCTATTTCGTATTATTGCGCCAGTTGCATTTATCTGCATTTCACACAGAAGGTTGAGTGGTTTTGCTGAGTTGAAAAATCGATCAAAGTAGAAGCTAAATCTGGGTGGGAGAGTTTGAAATAGCCTGAATATGATTCTAGCTATAAGGCCATAGCATTGTATACTTTCAGTAAGTGTAGTGGCACCCTGATAAATCTCGAAGTCAAGTATGAGGCCCTTCGAATAAGCCAAAACAAAGTTCTTGAGGCCGACGTGGTTTGGCTTATTGGGTACATATTTCCTTAGCAACGTTTTTTCCAAAAATGGGATCATCTGCTAATCAATTGAACAATTTTTGTCCCTCGAGAAAGACAGGCAAACGGTACGGAGACCATCGACAATTGACTGAACTCTCCACAATCGATTGTTCTTCTTAATGTCTTCAGAAATTTCCTCATCAATAACAAATTTCATAAAGCTTTTTAGAGTGAAGAAACAAGTTTCTCCAGTTTTTTCTGATATCTGGTTTACACGGTACTTTGCCTTCCAGTACATTTCGATTTGAGGGTATTTGAGATTACCCATCAATATTAAAACTCCGAAAAACGTTTTAAGTTTTCACTAGTAACATTTAGGTTCTTGTGGAATTTTTTTTTGATAGGTGTAGTTTGTGGCATATGCTGTGTCATCGGAAAAAGACTGGGGGAAATACTGTGTGAAAAAATCTTCTGGTTTCCAAACATAATGGTCATTAAAGATAACTTCATCTCTTACTGAACTCAAGTGAATATCAAACCTTATGCTTTCCCTCCATTTCATCAATTTCGGTCGTTTCATAGGTCACTGCAGTATTCGAGCCCACTCGGCTAGAGGTATACCATCTTCAAAATCAGACTCAAGGTCAGATACCTCATTGTCGATGATACTTTCATCACCTGGAAGGAAGGTGCTGTTAGGATCTTCATCTTCACTTGTATCTTCAAGTTCTATATCGTGAGGCTCGAAGAGGTCATTATCACTTTCATCTGCAGAAAGGTCCTCAACATCACTATCGTCAAGGATTGCCAAGGCATCAGACAAGGTAACTATAAGGGAAAACATGGCTCTCAACTTTTGAAGATTACCATAAGTGAAAGCAAAGAAGACACAAATAAGCAAAGAAAATGGTTTAACACATTTTTCATTTATAATGTACTTTCAAATTCATTCACTAAAATTGTTCATTCAGCTTTGAAACCACCACTCTCGAGTTAGATTAATTTTATGATCTCTACAAGGTTGGTAAGATATTTATTTTTTTAAATCACTACTACAAGCCCACAAAGGGCGAATTCGGACTTCGGAGTCGATATATCATATGAAAACACGAAAACTGGCAAACATACAAAACAATAACGAAAAAGAAAATCAGAATGAACAATTATTTGTGAGTTAATAATTTTACTGTAAAAAATCAATTATAAAATTGAAAAGACACAAACAGGACAAACTAAACTTAAAAAAAATACCATAAACAAAAGTAAAAAAATAAATAAAAGGGACATTAAAAAAGAGGGGGGGGGTGTAAAATTTAACTATATAAAGTTAATTAAAAAGAAAAGTGCTTATATTAATATATTTTATTATAATTATATATAATAATATATTATAATAAGACCTTATAGAATAATATATTATTATAAGACCTAATATTAAAACCTTAGTGAGGTTGCATATTGCCTGGCTGATATTTTTTTTTTTTTTGTTAAAGTGTGCCTATTTTTCCCAGCTATATCTTTCTGTTTTCCAAGTAATGATACCTTATTTGATTTTGGAATGGTTTTCTATTTCGATGAAGTTGCTAGACCTTATTAGATCCAATGGACATTCCGGAAAACAGTCTCTTTCCCTGCCAAAATTAAACAGTTTCTACTGTTTTGGAACCGTTCCCCTTCACATTATTCTATTTTGACTATCTATTTTGTATGCTCAATAGTTGCTCTATATTTCATCTATGGTAAAGAAAACATAATTAAAATAGTAAGTTCTTCTATTGTGTCAGCTCTTAACTTCAAAATACTTGATTGAGAACCGATGTACATGGGTGGACATTGAACTCTTAGTCATCCACCAGTTGATGGCGTAATGGATATAGGTGGCAAAGTCTCTCCCAAAATGAAGTTGGAATCCTTCCAAGTATGCTTTTTTTCCAGGCTCCACCTTTCATTTAAAGAAAAACTAAAAATTTTCTTACCTCTTGCCCTCTTGCTCTTTTTCGATTTCGAACTTTCCTCCATTTCTTTAATGCATAAACAAGTCTTCCAAATTCCAATACCAATAACAAGCTGAAAAAAAAATCACAAATGGCAATCCAGATACGCTGATTCCAACTGCGGTGCGAAGATGGCGTTCCAACTAGCAACTATCCTGCCAAAAAATATTAACTGTAAACCCACCCAGAGGGACAAGGACAGGGTTGCCACCCCTTGTGATTTATAACTAGTTCTAATGATTTTTAATGTTGCCTAGTGATTTTTTATCTCGCTAGTGAATATATTGATTTTTGTTCTAAAACCAGTGATTTTTCTCAAATCTGGTGATTTTTCACCTTATAGCGCGTAGATTCATGATTCAATCAAATGAATCTTAGAAGAAGTAATTAATAACAAAAAATGCAAAATGGTTATTCACTACAGTTCCTAATGTATTCCAGACTCACATTTATGCAAATATACCGCCTTTGGAACTTCCGATTTCCCACCATACGGTCATATCAGATTTATATAGGAAAGACCTCACAGCACTATCAGCAAGATGATAGGCGAACTTATTTAATCTGAAAATTGCAAAACATTTGCTCAGGTCGAATTTTTGTCTTCAAATTTATGATTTTATTCTCTATATTCTATCAGTTCCGAATTAGATTTTCATTTGTTAAAACCTTTGAAAGTGGAGTTGATAGTGTATATGAACACACCATCTACATCTACAGATAGAACAGAAATTGAGTCATGGAAAAATAAGAAGGTAGATATACCTTAAATATAATTTTTTGAATAAAAAAAAAAAAAAATAGGACTCAGTGCTTTTTGTAATAAGATTTGTAACATAATTAGATAGGTTAAATCGATTGTAGTTAGATGATTGAATTCGATTGGGAGTAAAAGGGGGGTATCTAATCTGAGAGTTGTTTAATGGCTTTATTTTTTACTTCTAATATCTAATTGAAACTCCAGTAGTTCTTCAAATTCTCTCATCTGTAACTGTAACACCTAATAAGCGCAGATAACGTCCTATTCTTTAAGTTTTTGGATTCATGTGCTAATATATCAAATAGTTGGAGGCAACAAACTATAAGATTGGAGGGACACGGCTCAATAGTAACCGAAACACTAAAAACTGGAATTTTGATATCAATCGACATATCATCGGAATATCATGCTGATTCCAAATATATAAGATTCATTAAGCTTAGTGCTACCCATAAAAAGCTACGAACCTACGATAATATGCCTGATATTCTTAAGAGAAAGGAGACACCCCTGGAAGCAAAATAATTTTTATTAAAATCACACCATGAGAAACAGCGTAACAGAGAACCTTACTGTACAGGTTTCGAGCTCCTGTCTGTAAACTTTTAATTTGTTTTGTTTTTTTGCCAGAAGAAAGATCAAAGATGTGTGTCTTTTTTTTCCACGGGTGATCATGTAGAACCAGCAGTCCCAGAACATCGGGAGACGGCTTAGTTAGTGGAAACAAAAATTTCTAGTCTCATTTATTTGAACAAAAATATCAGAGGGATGCTAGCCTCCCTCTGACGTCCACCTTTTCCATAAAATTACTCGGCCAAAAGTTTAAGATTTCGCCATTTCGCTTAGTATAGCTGAGAGGTTCCAAAACTATACCTTAGGTTTAGCATGACCCCCCACAGCCCCTGGAGATAGGTCTGGGCATAAAAGTATGCTAAGAATAATTTTCCAGGCTGAATTGTCGGCAAGAAATTTTACGGAGGGGGGGTATTTTCGTGGGAGGAACTTTCCATAGAGGATTTAAAAATGAGGAGAGGGAATTTTCTATACAGGATGAGCCAGATTTACAGGTATTATTTGAAAAACGATCCGAAATTAAACATAAAAAACAAATATTATCAACGAAATTAAACATAAAAAACAAATATTATCAACGAAATTAAACATAAAAAACAAATATTATCAACTGAAAGAAAGGAGCAACATTAAAGTTCAAAACGAACAGAAATTATTCCGTATATGAAGGGACCCCCCCCCCCCTCTTCAATACATTGCTCTTTACACTAAAGTTTGACTGTTTGTATAAATTTTTAAGAACGACTCCTGAAACACAAGGGCTGCTTCATTAGCACAGGAAGTTTTTTTTTTTAAGTACTAAAAACTTTAGCGTCAAGAGCAATATATTGAGGAGGCGGGGGGAACTCCTTCATATACGGAATAACTTCTGCTCGTTTCGAGTTTTAATGTTGCCCTTGCTTTCATTTGAAAAAACGTGTTTTTTTAATAAATGTAGAAAATTTCCGGGGAAAATTAGTTCGCGGAGTTTTACCTTTGGACAATAAAAGTGTTGTGTTTTTTATAGTCTAAAGTAAGAATTTTGCTATTAGGTCCATATATTTTTCTTGTGAAGTTTTATGTTGTTTTTAGACTTATTTCTCACGAATCGTAAGTTAATAATCCAAATAATGCTAGTTGAAAGAAAAACAGGAAACTTAGGTATGATTTATAAGCTAAAGCTATATGCAGGCATTAGATGGGCTAACATAGAACTGAGGGTGCAGTGATTACTATGATTAGAAATAACATTGACTAGGGGGGGGGCTGCTACTTTTTTTTATTTTGCCACTTGATATCCGTGTTTCAAGATAAATCAGAGTTCGTAGTGACGAACTAGGAGTAAGGAGTTACTTGGCCTAATAATAACCAAAACTCCTAAAAACACTGAGTAGCAAATAATAAACCAAAAGAATTAGATTTTTATGTTCATTCTTAATATAAAAAAACCCATCACATTTAAAACGAATCATCAAAATCTACGAACCGAAGAGTTTGCATGATTTTTGAAAAGGGGGTAAATACCTAAAGAAATAGAGGGATCTTGATAAAGTTCACACCTTCAGGTTCAGCACATCGGAGAATGTTTTAATCTTTTGTCTATAAAAATGTTAGATTTTATTTATTTTGTTCGAAGAAAGACGACAAATGAGCATTGATTTGTTTTTAGTTTTTTCGAATCAATATATACATGCATACCACATACCAAGGGCCGGGGCCCAGCCTTTCCCCAGGAGTGGCTGTATCAAACCAATGGACTTAGATGATCGAAAGAGGGCTTATTCAAAATTAAGAGTTCAAGTGTCCTTCTTAAGTAATCAAAAGATGAGAGGGCAACTAGCCCTTTTCCGATGCCCCGTCTTCCCCAAAGGTATTTGATAAAATTTTTGTGAAATATTCTTTAATCAGCATAGTTGAAAAGTCCAATAGCTCTACGGGGGATAACATGACCCTCTAAAGACCCTGGGAAAAATTATATTCCAAGACATAGTTTTCCACAATACGGAGAGAGAGATTTCCTGGCTTCTTTAAAAAACGATTAGAAATAAAAAAAAGTAACGAGCACCATTAAAACTTAAAGTAAACATACATTATTCCACAAATGGGGGGATGCCTCTCATTAATCCCTCGTTCTTTAGACTAAACTTCGACTTTAATGTCCCAATCTTTTAAGAATCACTATTGAAACACAAGGCCCGTTGATTTAGAATAATTATGTTTTTAAAGTATTAAAAAACTTTAGCGTAAGAAAGTAGTAAGAGGGCTAAAGTTTCTAAACTAGATCTAAAAATAGCCTATGACGGTAAACAACTGGACTATAGCCAGAACAACAGCGCTCTATATTCCAAACCTAGATCTAAAAATGGCCTATGACGATAATATGTTACTAAGCCAAAGGAAGATATGACAGAAATTTTAATTTTAACATGGTTTCCTGGGAATTTTAAATGCATAAGTCTGGTCGGTGTAATACACAAGTACCAAATTATCCAAATTGCGAATCAACGTATAGGAAACGTACAGCGCCGCCATTTAAAACAGTACCTTTAATATCTGCTTATTTGATAAGGTTTTCTGGGAATTTTAAATGTATAAGTATTTTTGAGGGATGTATTGAGAATAATTATTTTAAATTTCTGAACATATTTAACGCGGGAATTTTAAATGCATAAGCTTGGTTGGTATAATACAGAAGTACCAAATTATCCAAATTGCGAATCAACGTATAGGAAACGTACAGCTCTGCTATTTAAAACAGTACCTTTAACATATACTTAGCCGATAAAGCTGAGGGGTTATTAATATAATGTGTTCTGGACAGTTTGCTTTAAATAATTCTTTTGTATTTCCATAATTTTGTTACTGAGGTATTATATTCTGAGAATAGTTATTTTAAAGATTTACTCCTTTCCAATAATGTAAGAAAAAAGTTATCAAAAATGTCTCCAGACCCCATCTTTTGAGAGTTTGGCGAATGAATTTAACGTTCAATTTTGACACATTTTTAAGTAACAATATTAAATATGGCAATTTAGAAAGTTGTCATTTTAAAAGTTTCCCATGACCTAAATGAACCCTGAGCCCTAATTACACCCTAGTCTGGTGTTTTAAACCTCCTATCTTACCTCTTTGTCTATATTTTATGGTTTAGGAAACTGTAGGCCTATAGAAGACGGGTTAATGTCTGTCTTAATCTTGCAAAAATAATGATTCCTTTCAAAAGAGATGGTTCCTATGATTTGGTTAAGATCTACTTTAATTACTAAACTTTAAACAGTAGCGAAACATCCAGCATTAAATGTCTATATTAAAGAGAAAACTATCGCAATTTAAAAAAATTATGCTCATCCAAACAACTATTTTTAAACACTTTTATTGATCAACTAATTTAAGCGAATAGAAAATGCATTCTCAATCGACGAAGCATCAACGTAGGGTGTTAGTTGGCGGAACCAAAGAGAGTTGAAAGAATAATGGTTCTTTTCCAAGGCTAAACTTAATGTGTATGCTTTTTTTTGCAGAGTATGATTAATTGTTCTTAAATAATGCACGAACTATAGACACAGAAATTAAATTTTAGGTGAATCTACAGAGTTTAAACTTTGTTCATTTTAAGCCTTTTTTTATATTTTTTGTTATTTTTGTAGGTCCAGTTTAGAAGTGTATTACTAATTCAAAAGTGCATTTTAAGCAATGTTACGGCAATACTATGAGGAAAATGATGCAAGTCCTAAACATTTTTACTGGTTCAGAGGTGTATAACTGATTTAAAAGTGCTTAACTGGCTCATTTTGAACTCTGAGAAGTTACATGAGATATTTAACTCAAGGATACCGTTTGAAGCATGAAGATACATTTTTCTGAAAACTAAAGGAAGCTTCTTAAGACATTATAATGAAATTAATAAAGTCGAATAAATTTTAAGCAATGTTATGGGGGGTACTATGAAGGAAATGATACAAGTCTCACACATTTTTACTGGTTCAGAAGTGAATAACTGATTCAAAAAAGGGCTTGTATTTTAGCTCTAGGATAGCGTTTAAAATATGAAGATAAACTTACTGAAAACGAAATAAGCTTCTTAAAACATTCTAATGAGCCTTATAAAGTCCAATAAACTTTAAATAATGTTATTGGGCTAGTATGAAGGAAATTATACATGTCCCAGACATTTTACTGGTTCAGAAGTGTATAACTGTTTCAAAATTGCTTAACTGGTTTATTTTAAACTCTGAGAAGTTACATGAGATATAAACACAGAAATTCTATTTTAGGTGAATCTATAGAGTTTAAACTTTGTTCGTTTTAAACCTTTTTTCATATTTTTTCTATTTTTTGGATCGAGTTCAGAAGTGTATAACTGATTCAAAAGTGAATTTTGAGCAATCTTACGGCGATGCTATGAAGGAAATCATACAAGTCCCTAACATTTTAACATTTTTACTACTTCAGAAGTGTATAACTGATTCAAAAAAGTACTTGAATTTTAGCTCTAGGATAGTGTTTGAAAAATGAAGATAAATTTTTCTGAAAACGAAATAAGCTTCTTAAAACATTCTAATGAAATTAATAAAGTCGAATAAATTTCGAGCAATGTTACGGCGGTACTATGAGGGAAATGATACAAGTCCCAAAATTTTTACTGGTTCAGAAGTGCATAACTGATTCAAAATTGCGAACCTAGTTTATTTTGAACTCTTAGAAGTTACAGGAAATATTTAGCTCAAGGATACCGTTTGAAGCATGAAGATACATTTTTCTAAAAACTGCTATACGCTTCTTAAAACTTTATAATGAAATTGATTAAGACAAATAAATTTTAAGCAATGTTATGGGTACTATGAAGGCGGTACTATGAAGGAAATGATACAAGTCCCTAACATTTTTACTGGTTCATAAGTGTATAACTGATTCAAAAAGTGCTTAACTGGCTTATTTTGAACTCCGAGAAGTTAGTGGAGAAATGAATTTTGGCTCTCGGATAGCGTTTAAAAATGAAGATGAATTTTTTCTGAAAACGAAATAAGCTTCTTAAAACATTCGAATGAAATTAATAAAGTCGAATAAATTTCGAGCAATGTCACGGTGGTACTTTGAGTGAAATGATACAAGTCCTATTTTCTTAGAAGTAATAATTTTTTGTTTGTGATAACAACTTTTGTTAGATGTACTAATCTTCCTTAACACTAATAAATTTTCTCTTCGAAATATCAACATTTTTCCGTAATACCATCAAACTTTTACCTAACACTATCAAATTTCTCTTAGAAGTGATATTTTTCGCCAGTGATAACATGTTTTCTGCTTGAACTAGCAAGTTGTCGAGCAAAGATAACAAAAAATTTCTTTGAAGAAGCAATTTTATTGTTATGATAACAAGTTTTCTGCCAAAAGAAGCAAGTTCTCCTTAACACTAACAAATTTTCGCTTCGAAGTAACAACTTTTTTCCTCAATACTAGCAAACATTTACCTAACACATTCAATTTTCTCTTAGAATTAACAGTTTTTTTTCTTAGCAGTAACAAACTTCTTCTAATAGCACGAAGTTTTCCATCAAAGATAGCAAATGTTACATAGAAGTAAAAATTTTTCGTCAGTAGTAACAAGTTATCTGTTAGAAGTAACAAGTTTTCTGTCAAAGATACCAAATTTTTCTTAGAAGTAACAATATTTTCGTTATGATAAAAAGTTTTCTGTCAGAGGTAGCAAGTTTTCCTTATCACTAACAAATTTTCTACTCGTAGTGACAACTATTTCCTTAATACTAACAAACTTTTACTTAACACATTCAAATTTCTCTTAGAAGTAACAGTTGTTTTCCTAGCAGTAACAAAATTCTTTAAACAGCACCAAGTTTTCTGTCAAAAATAACAAAGTTCTCACAGAAGTAACAATTTTTCGTCAGTGAGAACCAGTTATCTGTTAGAAATAACAAGTTTTCTGTCAAAGATACCGAATTTTTCTTAGAAGTAACAATTTTTTCGTTGTGATAACAAGATTTCTACAAGAATTAGCAAGTATTCATTATCACTAACATATTTTTTCATTGCAGTATCAACTTTTTTCCTTAATACAAACAAACTTTTACCTAACACTAACAAAATTCTCTGAGAAGTAACAATTTTCCACCAGGGATAACACGATTTCTGCTACAACTAGCAAGTTATCCAGCAAGTTAACCGATTTCTCTTGGAAGTAACAATTTTTCCGTTTATACTAACAAGTTTTCTGTCAGAAGTAGCAAGTTATCCTTAACTTGTGTTTCTGCTTTAATTTTCTGCTTAGAAGTTACAATTTTATCGTTATGATAACAAGTTTTCTGCCAGAAGTAGAAAGTTTTCCTTAATACTAACAAATTTTTTCCTCGAAGCAACAACTTTTTTTCCTCGATAATAGCAAACATTTGCCTAACACTATAAAATTTCTCTTAGAAGTAACAATTTTTCGTCTATGATAACAAGTTTTTTGTCAGAAGTAGCAAGTTATCCTTAACACTATCAGATTTTCTCTTCGCAGTATCAAATTTTTTCCTTAATACCAAATAACCTTTACCTAACAATGTCACAGATAACAAATCTCTCATAGAATCTCTCATACAATTTTCAAGTTCACTAAGCGCGCTAAGTGAACTTTAATAAACCTACCTTTTTGCATGTTTCTCTCGCTATACCCGTGTGTCTGAGCGAGTGTGCTGCCATCTACAACTATAGGTTTAAAGTTCCATCTATAACTATAGGTGTAAAGATGACAGCATTTGAGGTAGTGAAAAGGTGTCATCTCTCACTAAGCCCCTTGTATTTGAGAATTTCATTTTGGAATTTTTTCGTTGAAATGTAAGACTTGGAATTTTTTAATTGGAATTTACCAAGTGGTTGAGTTGAACGCTTCAAAAAATATATAATGTACGATTGGGACAATCAATATTTATTGCAAATATAACAGTAATACACTCTTATAAGTATCATTAGTAATGAGGTTAGACCTATTTTGATCAATGGGAGTTCTTCCAGAATGTCAAATTTCTATTATAAAAAACTTCTCAGTTATTTCTTAAGAAGTGTGAAGATTTCCTATAATGGGACCATGATTTTCTTGATCTTATGTATTTTTTTTGTTGTGATCTCTTTCTTGTTTTTCCAAAGCCCCTTTTCCATGACCATCATTGTGATTTTGAGATTTCATAGGGCGGTAAAGCTGCCTTTTTTCCGATAATTTCTTACTTGACCAATCTAAAACTGAGTTTCTCTCCATTCTATTTGGATTCATCTCCTCCACATTCACCTCATTTATTCTAAAGTCCCCATACTCTAAATTGATTGCATTGGACTCATACGAGTTGGTAAAACTTGCTACTTCTGACAGAAAACTTGTTGTCATAAACGAAAAATTGTCACTTCTAAGAGAAATTTGATAGTTTTAGGTAAATGTTTGCTAATACTGAGAAAAAATGTTTTTACTTCGAAGAAAAAATTTGCTAGTGTTAAGCAAAACTTTCTATTTCTGGCTGGAAACTTGTTATCCTAACGATAAAATTGTTACTTTTAAGAAAAATTCGGTATCTTTGACAGAAAACTTGTTACTTGTAACAGATAAATTGTTATCACTGACGAAAAATTGTTACTTCTATGAGAAATTTGTTATCTTTGACGGAAAACTTGGTACTATAAGAAGAAATTTGAAAGTGTTATTAAGTAAAAGTTTGTTAGTATTAAGGATAAAGTTTGTACTTCAAGGAGAAAATTTGTTAGTGATAAAGAAAACTTGCTACTTCTGGCAGAAAACTTGGTATCATAACGAAAAAGCTGTTACTTCTAAGAAAATTTGGTATCTTTGACAAAAAACTTATTGCTTCTAACAGATAACTTGTTATCACTGACGAAAACTTGTTTCTTCCATGAAAAACTTGCTATCTATGATGGAAAACTGGGTGCTATTAGAAGAAATTTGTTACTGCTAATAAAAAAACTGTTACTTCTAAGACAAATTTGAATGCGTTAGGTAAATGTTTGTTAGTACTGAGGAAAAAAGTTGTTACTTCGAAGAGAAAATTTGTTAGTGTTAAGGAAAACTTACTTCTTCTGGTAGAAAACTTGTTATCGTAACGATAGAATTTTTACTTCAAGAAAAATTTGTTATCTTCGCTCTACAACTTGCTAGTTCAAGCAGAAAACGTATTATCACTGGCGAAAAAATTTTACTTCCAAGAGAAATTTGATAGTGTTAGGTAAGAGTTTGTTGGTATTGTAAGGTTGCCCCTATAATCAGGGCTAATAAATTTGGTAGTGTGTTACAAACAGGAGGCTTTGGTAAGAAATCGGTACTCAGAATTCAGTGACAACTGATTTTTATTAGAAAAGAAGATAAAAGAAAAATATTCCAATTCTGATTATGTTGAATATTTCTAAACCTCTTCTAGGTCTAATGTCTATGGTCTACTTGTTCAATCCACCAATGTTTACCGAAAACAAAAAGATTAAATTAACTCTAGGCTATCGAATGTTTCTACTTAAAGGAGTTGCACTTGAATACCTAGTCAAGGCTTGAGTTCTGGGTTATTAAAATCCTTTAGTTCAAACTATTGCTGAGCTAAGGTAAGAATAACCGTACTTGATTTTATTTCAATTTACATTAACCCAAACCAAGAGATCCTCTTATTATTTCTTGAAAAGGGCTGTGTGTTCCTTGGGCCTTTAGTAAGCTTTTACCTTAGCAAGGAAAACTCTCAAATGAAAATATCTGGAGATAAAGGTCTGTAAATTCTTAAATTGACAATATTGTTCCCTTTCCCTTAACCTAACTGTATAAACATCGAGGCCACCTTTTTGTATAAACATGCAGTACGGGTTTAACGAAATGAAAGAATGATTAAAAGGGAATCAGTTCTCCTTCGTATAAACGTCTGAAGATTGTACAGGGGGGGGGGGCAAGTAAGGTTTTTGTCCGATAATTCCAATTTTTGGAAATAAGGTCCTTATACAGTCAAGCTAAGTTCCAAGGAACTCTAGGCTGAAAAGGGGAGCACAAAGGGCTCTTCTAACGTTGATTTCTTGGTTTAGGTTCCTTTCCTCTTTGAACCCTCAGTTATTCGAAGCTTAAATTTCTCGGAAGAAATTCAATTTAGCTTATTCTAACCTTAAAATGCTGTTCTGTCCAAATGGCCCAAGCATTGTCCAATTGGACTATAAACTACCGAAATATAAACCCAAAAACACCAACTTATAGTAAATACTATATTTCAGCACTAGTTGTAATTATTTCCTCTTATATATGTATTAAAGTTATCTCCAAGTGACAGAAATCTTCAGAGGTTTTCTTCTTATTTTAATTTTATCTTAAAACTTGTATCTCCAAGGGGAATTCAGACAGACAGTGTTAGTCTACCTTAATTACAAAGTAAAAAACACTTACTAGTTGTTTGGTCCAAAAAAGAATACCTTGTATCCGAGGCAAAACTACCCCGATTTGTCTCTGATCCGTAAGTTATATTCTTTTTGCTCCTTGATCCGTTTAGTGACCTTCCCTCCCTCCTAGCCAATCAACCACTTTTTGTTAAAAGTAGTTTCTTTTCCAGTCTTTCAAGGCCTTGCATATCTTTTTGTTTCATAACCAAACTGGTCTAAATTAGGTCTTAAAATATTTGTCACGGGTTCAAAGTTCGTTTGAATCTTGGGCAAAGAAGTGTCACTACAAGATTTATGACTAGTTACGCATAAAGAAGTTATTTTCAAATTCAAGCTAATTTGAAATTGTCGTTATATTTCTGATCTATGAAGCGAAAGGGAATTCCAAGCTTTAATAAAATTGAGTTACGAAATTTACGCAAAATAAGGCCTCCTTACAGTATTAAGGAAAAAATTTTATACTTCAAAGAGAAAATTTCATAGTGTTAAGGATAACTTGCTACTTCTGACAGAAGACTTGTTATCATAAGCGAAACATTGTTACTTCTAAGAGAAATTTGATAGTGTTAGTTAAATGTTTGCTAATATTGAGGAAAAAGTTGTTACTTCGAAGGAAAAATTTGTTAGTGTTATGAAAAACTTGCTACTTCCGGCAGACAACTTGTTATCATAACGATAAAATTGTTACTTCTAAGAAAAATTTGGTATATTTGACAGAAAACTTGTTACTTCTAACATATAACTTGTTATCACTGACAAAAAATTGTTATATCTATGAGAAACTTTTTTTTACAAAAAACGTGGTGCTATTAGAAGAGATTTGTTACTGCTAAGAAAAAAACTGTTACTTCTAAGGGAAATTTGAGTGTGTTAAGTAGAAGTTTGTTAGTACTAAGGAAAAAGTTGTTACTTCGATGAGAAAATTTGTTAGTATAAGGATAACCTGCTCCTACTTCTAAGAGAAATTTGACTGTGTTAGGTAAAGGTTTGTTAGTATTTAGGAAAAAAGTTGTTACTTCGAAGAGAAAATTTGTTTTTGTTAAGGAAAACATGCTTCATCTGGCAGAAAACTTGTTCTCATAACGCTAAAATGGTTACTTCAAAGAAAAATTTGTTGTTGCTCGACAGCTTGCTAGTTCAAGCAGAAAACAAGTAAGCACTGGTGAAAAAATGTTACTTTTAAAAGAGATAAGATAGTGTTAGGTAAAAGTTTGTTGGTATTAAGGAAAAAAGTTGTTACTTCGAGGAAAAAATTTATTAGTGTTAAGAAAATTTGCTACTTCTGGCAGAAAACTTGCTCTCATAACGATAAAATTGTTACTTCTAAGAAAAATTGGGTATATTTGACGGAGAACTTGCTACTGCTAACAGATAACTTGTTATCACTGATGAAAAATTGCTGCTTCTATGAAAAATTGGTTATGTTTGACAGAAAACATGGTGGTAGTAGAAGAAATTTGTTAGTACTAAGGAAAGAATGCACTTCTTAGAGAAATTTGAGTGTGTTAAGTAGAAGTTTGTTAGTATTATAGAAAAAGTTGTTACTTCGATGACAAAAATTTGTTAGTGTCAAGGTTAACTTCCTACTACTGACAGACAACTTGTTATCATAAACGGAAAATTTGTTACTTCCAAGTTTTGTTAAATTTGCTGGATAACTTGCTAGTTCTAGCAGAAATCGTGTTATTACTGGCGAAAAATTTTTACTTGTAAGAGAAATTTTATAGTGCTAGGTAAAATTTTGTTAGTATTAAGGAAAAAAGTCGATACTACAATGAGAAAATATTTTAGTGATAATGAACACTTGCTACTTCTTGTAGAAATCATGCAATCATAACGAAAAAATTCTTCCTTCTAAGAAAAATTCGGTATCTTTTACAAAAAACATGTTATTTCTAACAGATAACTTATTATCACTGACGAAAAATTGTTACCTCTGTGAGAAATTTGTTATCTTTGACGGAAAACTTGGTGCTATTAGAAGAAATTTGTTACTGCTATGAAATAAAAACTGTTACCTCTAAGATAAATTTGAGTGTGTTAAGTGAAAGTTTAAGACTTGCTACTTCTGACAGAAAACGAAAAAATTGTCACTTCTAAGAAAACTTTGGCACTTTGACAGAAATTGTGTTGCTTCTAACAGATAATTTGTTATCACTGACGAAAAATTGATACTTCTATGAGAAATTCGCTATCTTTGATAGAAAACTTGGTGCTATTAGAAAAAATTCGTTACTACTAAGAAAAAAAATTGTTACTTCTAAGAAAACTTTGATTGTGTTAGGTAAATGTTTGTTAGTATTGAGGAAAAAAGTTGTTACTTCGAAGAGAAAATTTATTAGTGTTAAGGAGAACTTGCTTCTTTTGGCAGAAAACTTGTTATCATAGCGATAAAATTGCTACTTCCAAAAAAAATTTTTATCTTTGCTGGACAAATTGCTAGTTCAAGCGGAAAACATGTTATCACTGGCCAAAAAATGTTACTTCTAAGACAAATTTTATATTGTTAGGTAAAGGTTTTTTGGTATTAAGGAAGAAAGTTGATACTTCGAAGAGAAAATTTGTTAATGTTAAGGAAGACTTACTACTTCTGACAGAATAGTTGTTATCACAAATGAAAAATTGTTGCTTCTAAGTACATGGGACTTGTATCATTTCCCTCATCGTACCGCAGTAGAATTTCTCGATATTTATTCAACTTTGCGTATATCAAAGGGGCTGTCCCCTCCTCAACGCCTCGCTCTTTACGCTAAAGTTTGACTCTGTCACACAAATTTATTTTTTAAAACAATAAAAAACTTTAGCGTAAAGAGCGAGATGTTGAGGAGGGAAAGCCCGTTTCATATACGGAATAGTTTCTGTTCGTTTTAAGTTTTAATGTCACTCCTTACTTTCAGTTTTAAAAAAACTTGTTGTTTTATTTATTTATTGTAGAAGCCATTTGTTTTTAATTCTAGAAACCAATTCTAGTAGTTCAGTGAGTAGAACTAGTAGTTCTGCTTTTTTAAACGAGTGTTTCCTGTCCCATTTTGTTTACTTTTCTTATAATGGTAGTTCTACTTTATTGAGTTGACTGTCTTTTGAGTATACCCTGCCCTACCCCGTTTAATATGCGTTAAAAAGTAAACTTACAAACTTTTTTGTAGGAAAAGAAACATCAAGGTCACATGGAAGCTTCAAAAGACAAAAAGAACAAGAACCTTTTCGATTTCTTTAAGAAGTCTGCTGAAAAGAATGAAAATAGCCTAAACACTCCGTCAGGCAATATTAGTGCACCGGTTCATGAACAGACAGTACCTGTTATTTGTGTCACCTCTGCTTTAGGAGTTTCAAACTCAGATGATATTGAGTCCATCCCCAGACACAAAAAGGATTCTGGATCTAAAGATAATGATAGTACCAGTGATTTATCTAGTTATTCAGGTGGCTCAGACGTTTTTTAGTCTGAATCGTCTGTTTTGTCTGAACTATATGACGTAATAGGCTTAGAAACTAAAAATCGCAAAAAGAATGATACGAGAAACGGTGGTTATACGATAAAAAAAAACGACCAAAAATCTATTAGTAATAGAGGCAACTCAAAGAAGTTTTACTATCAAAGTTTTTCCAAAAAATGTATGAAGGACCCCCTACTTAGAGACTGCCTAGTCCCAGATAAAATAGATCCGAGCAAAGCATACTGTAAGTACTGCCGCATGGTGCTAAAGGGTAGCAAAACCGCTATGCTTCGTCTAATAGAGGTCCAGAATCAGAGCATGCGAAAGCCATGGATGCTAAGAAAAAGCAAGTTTCAGTGTCCGACCCAGAAAGCTTTTCTGAAAGAGTGCACGAGCATGAAAGTTATCGTTACGAGAGTGTAAAGCTGTCATTGGCTTGGACTGTGTAGGTTGCCAAAGACAATCCTCGTATTTCAGTAATGGACACACTTCCACAAATTCTAAAGTTTCATGTCAAAGACTCTCAAGTAATTAATAATTTGATCTGTAGAAGAACAAAGACCACTGTTTTGATTAAACAAGTGGGAAGAACTGGGGCGAACGATTTCTCAGAAACACTAAAAAATTCAAAGTTTTCCATAATTGTGGACAAGTCAACTGACCGAACAACAACCAAATTTTCAGTCATAATGGTGCAATTTTTCTCAGTGAGTAATGAAGATGTAGCCAAGTGTTTTTCTTTCATGCCGGTTGTCACTGATGACTCTGCTCAAGGACTAAGAAAGCCAATAGTGAATGAATTTGACTCAATGGGGATTGAAAAACATAATCGGCTTCGCGTCAGACACTGCCAGCGTTATGGTTGGATCAAAGAATGGTCTAGCTACACTTTTGAACCTTCATTGGCTTTCAGTTTTTGGGTGTATTTGTCACTCTTTTGCGCTGTGTTCAGTGGCTGCACTGAAAATTTTATATCAGTCAATTGTCTAGTTCAGCCACGATATATATAATTTCATTGTTTATAGTCCAAAAAGAAAGCAAGAGTTTGCGGAGTGTTAAAGGTTTGTTAGTATTACTGAGCCCTGCCTTCTGTATTCCACTAAAACACGTTGGCTGGCAATGGAAAACGTAACTGAACGTTTACTCGAGCAGTGGGAAGCTTTAATCTTATATTTTCAATACATGCTGGTTGAGAGCGTACCATCCACTCATGCTCTATATGCTACTCTAAAGAACAATACAGTGCGGTTACATTATTTGTTCCTTGGACACATTTTATCAATAGTGAACAGCCTCAACAAAGAGTTCCATAGTGAAAAATTTTGAGTACATATCCTTTTGGAAAAGGTCGAAGGAGGACTGAAAGAAATAATGTGTTGCTTAGTAAAAACGGAAAAGTTGAGATGCTTGGGACCTTGGAAGGTTGCCTTTAAACACCCAAACAACCTATAAAATTATGAGAGTATGTATTTTGGTGCAAAATTTGAACTGTTTGCGAAAAACTGTGACACCAAATTAGTTGAAAGAGTTCGCAACAAATATGTTAAGTTTTACCAAATGCTTTGTGATCAGATCCAATTCCGAATCAGTGATCAAGACGATCTTTTAAATCAACTAAAGTGTTTGGGCCGTACTGTCGCAGTTTCTGGCTACTGTCTCATCAATTACTGGATTGTATGATCGCTTTTTACAGACAATAGATCTGGAAGTAGAAGCTTTGATTAGGGAATGGCGGCTAATTCTACAAGCAGTAGAACTGATTCGAGGGCACACACAAAATAACAGCGATCCTGTTTTATACTAGAATTTCCTTGGGAAGCGCAAGAATGGTACGGGTGATTTTATGTTCCCAGTTGTGACGCAAATGATGAAGTTCCTTATGGCACTTCCACATTCGAGCGCATCAGCTGAGAGACAGTTCTTCTTTCTGAAGTTAATTAAATCACCTTTGAGAAACAGACTGGAAGAAGAAACACTTTTTTTACTAATGCATGTAAATCAATATGTCAAAGATCCCTCAAAATGGTAAATCCCTCGTGTTCTTGTGGATTCTGCAAAAAAAATGGAAACAGGATGCACAAGACCAAAATGTGACAACAATTTAAATGTTGTGAGAACCTGCCTTTATTGTTTCTTATTTTAGTTTGTAGCCTATGATATTTTCAAATGAATGAATATATAATTGAAAATTATAGTGTTTGACAGTGACGTATATACAGGTGAGGAGCCTAGGCTCTCTTATAGCTTAAGTAACAGAATAAACAATCGTTACCAATAAACGGAAACGTGTTGGGAGAAAAAGATCTTCTCTGGATCTTTTTATTACAGAAGTAATATCAAAACTTTCAAAATTTGGGAAGGGTGGGACAAACTTTTTTCATGAAGATATAAAAAGGTCGTTTTCAAAATTTTTGTTGGTGTCCCAGTAATTTTTACACTAGCTCAACTAGAGTAAAAAAAATAGTTGCTATGTTTTTGGAGAACAAATTAGGGTTTTGAATCGACAAGAAAAAAGAAAAATAAAAAGAAAAAGTAAATTTTTTGATAATATCACCGATAACAAATTTTCAGTGATCGGGTTATAAGCCAAGGGTACCAATTTGGGAAAATTCATAGAGGAAGTCAGAATTTTATTCTATTCCCTGCGTAAATATGCAGAAAGATATTTTTCATAGCTCCACGGATTTTTTTCACCTGATAAATAACAAAATATAAATCTAATTCTTTTTTAAAGCGCCTAGGGGGGTAATTTTACCCCCTTACTATAGATGTACCTATATAGAACATGCTGAGGAAACATAACACCTGTTAATTAAATTAATAATGAGTATTATAATTTTAGTGATTTCTAGTGATTTCTAGTCAATAATCTAGTGATTTATGAGCTGATCTAGAGATTTTTTTTAAGAATCTGGTGATTTTTTTCGACGGGTGGCAACCGTGGACAAGAGTCATCAGGAGGCTAGAAGCCCGGTAAGTGACAGCCTACCTGTTTTTTTTTATGCGTATGTGTTTCTTTTTTTCCTAATTTCTTTTTTTGGCTCATTTGAAAGGGAATCAGTGAAAGACTGTAGTTGGAAATATTCATTGTAGCCTTTTATCTCTGGGTGGTATTTTTAAGGATCCTACTTCTGGTGGTGTAGTTTTGTGTAAAGGCCGATACGATTTAGGAACGGACCACGGAAGACATCCTTGACCCAATCCCCCAAGGATATTTCTGCAATATTTCCCTTGCAATGCTTCTCTTTGTATGTCTATATATTTCTTATGTCTAGGTTTGTTTTTCCGTACGTTTCTCTATCTTTAAATTTGCATCCCCTACCTCATTAACAAAGTATATTCCTGTTTAGATATTTTTGCAACCTATTGTAGATGGAATCAACCCTACAATTTTTGAGTCGATACAAAAATTATGGTACTTGCTACAATGATCGATTGAAACAAAGAACTTTGCACCGTTACGGAAAAAGAGATGACTGAGAAAAACAATAGAAATCTCTCTTTTGACAGGAAAAAACACCTTTTGTAATGACAAGAAAATAAGAAACTTTATCTATTGAAAGGAAAAACAATAACGGAGGTCCAAGCGATGAGGGGGCTGGGATTGCCAATTATATCCAGGATAATTTTTATTTGTAGCATTATTTTCACCATTTGTCTTATTCATAGAACCGTGAGTTCTTTTTTTATTTGCGGAAAGTACTGATTGAGGTCGATATTATCTACAATAGTAGCCTATGATGAAAAAAGACATCATGAGACAAGGCCTTGTCCAGGGAGGTTAGGGGGTTTGAATCCCCCCCGAAGTGTAAAAACGTAACAAAAATGAATATAAACAAATTTTTGGTGTTTTTTCTAAGTTATTTTATAAGCACCACCCCCCCCCCCGAAAAAAATCCTGGATATGTTCTAGTCCTGACAATTAGGCTAGAGTGTTTCTGACAATCGTAATTTTCCTAAATCTTGAATTAATCTTAATGTCTTAAATTATCTTTTAATTGTGAGGAAAAAGTAATATTCATATCAAAAACATTAATTGATTGTTTTTGATGATACACAATCAAGTTTTTCAACTCTCTGTCTCTCTCAGTACTATTTTGTCCATTAAAAAAATTGGGCAAATGATTACCTTCGATGTTATTTTAGTTACTAATAATTTACACCCACCCATGAAACTAGATCAAACAAAGCATAGGAAAGTTTTTTGTCACTACTCTTTTAAGACAGGATATTGTCCATGGGCTATTACAGAACGAATCCAATGATAAAGAACTTCAATTTCGGGCTTTCAAAGCGGCTATTGTTACTTAGAATAATGGTTTTCGTAAAGTATATTGTTTCGGCATCTATTTCGTGTGATTATTATTAATCTACTAAACATGGATATACCTTAGCCAATCAGGCAAATCTAACTTATGTTATGGTTTCTCATTGGTTACCATATGCAGAAAGGGTGATACTGTCATGAAATAAGGCAATTATTAAAAAAAAGAAAATTGACAGTTAACTTCCAACGCTCTTCGATGTGCTAAATATGGAATTTATTTGGTGTTTGATGCCACCAGAGTTTAACTTGAACTCTTTAACGCACGAACTAGCAGCGTCTAATGAACTACCCAACGGCAGAAAATTTTACCCTCTTTTGGGATTACTAACACCAATACAATGCAAAAAACTGGATGAGTTGTCAAAGGATAGCGTAAGATCATATTCTTATTCAAATAATTCTTTAAAAAAAATTTCACAATTAGAGACGTGTACAGGAGGAGCGGGGCAGGGATGTAATTTTATATGGGGTAGGGGGGTAACAGCCATCTAGAACACAGTTCCCCCCCCCCCTCCCAGACGCCAGTTTACGCGCCCCGAGCTAAAATTTCGCATCTTCAAAAATCTTGTCAGAACAAAGATAGGCCTGTATAATTCAAGTATTCACAGAAACAGATTAGTTTCCTTCTGTATACCTTTGCCTTTGTAGTACTACATGACTCATTTTCATTGTCATTTCCACTTGACTTGGGAAAATCGGCTCCAGCTTTACCCTTCTCCTACAGGATTTTGACAAAATTACGCCATTTGAGCGAAGAATTTGGAACACAGATTGTTCAGACACTTGAAGATTTTTATAATATGATGATTAACAATGTTGCGTCATTTTCGTATTTGCCAGTCCTTTGGACATCGTTGAACAAATTGCTGCAAATTCTTTGATTTGAAAAACATGTTGTCTGGTTACTATATTTTCCCAGAAGAAGTAGGCTCAGAATTTTCAGAAGAGGATCTTCAGTTAAGTATGAAGGGGCATAATTGCTCCCTAACTCCCTGCTATTTGGTAGAATATCCACGAGCTCTGTGTACAATGTATCTGCTGAGGCAATTAGCAACACTTGAATGTTTAAACCCCCAATTACAATACTAGTCTGTTAAAGTAGAAATATTGTGATAAAAAATGTGAACTTTAGCGAGGGGAAGGGGCGTAACTAGCTATGAGGCAGGGGGAAACTGCCCCCTCCATACCCTATTTTGCCCCCCCCCCAGCTGGAATTTAGTTTCTGCAAAAAACCTTCTCAAAACTAAGATAAGCCTGCATAATTCAAGCATCCAGAGAAACAGGTCAGTTTTCTTTAGAATATCTTTGCCTTTATGGTAATATATTACTCATTTTTCCGTTTTCACTGCTGTTTTCCCTTGATTTGGGAAAATTGGCTCTGAATTTGCCCTCCCCCCCCCGGTTATGATGAAATTACGCCACTGGTGAGGGGGGTCTAAGGGGTGGCACCAACTCTCAATCCATAAGAGATCAGAATATGTTACTAAAGGGAACAGAAATTAAACAAAATCAACAAGTTTTAGTCTGCGCTTTGGACTAGACTTAGTGAAGAGGAATCTATCTCCCATATATTATTTATTTCATTATACTTCCAGACTCATTATATAGAAAGGAGGGTTGTTAAAACTGGGAAGAGGGTTGTTCGATTGTGAATTAAAAGCTTTTTTGTCTTTCCAAAGGATCAAAAGGCGCAAAAATGGGCCTCTGGGAACGACAAGACAAGGACATCTCCAAGGATAAGGATCCAAAATAACGAAAATAGATGATATAGAACAGAAGTTTCAAAGATAAATTTAAAAAAAAAGTAAAAATTTATTGAAGTCTAAGTCATCCTGGGATTTTCGACATGCATGATTTAAGGGGCCATAAAGAAGCCTTAAAGATGCCAAACTTGTATAAATCAAAATCATGTAAGGACTTCTAGCCTGCATGATTACAGGGCATGTATGTCTCTTTGGTCCATGGCCTTCTGACACCTCCCCCTTTTACCACTTATATAGGCAGATTTCAAAAGAGGGCATAAACCCTCTATAGTCCTCTCCCTATATTTCACTTACATAAGTATGCTAAAAACCCCTGCGAATTACTGCTCTGAGTCAACACAGATTTAATACATATTTAGCAAAGGGGTTTTGATTTTCAACAAGATTGAACATGAGGACTTAGAAGCTTGCTGGATGTTAATTTCAGCTTATTTTTGCAATTTCGGATTAATATCCCTTATGTTGGTTTCCAAGCTCATTCTCACAGTCTGAGCTCTCGAAACCTTTAGTATTTAATTTAAGTTTAACTCGGTTTAGGTTTATTTATTTATCTGTATCAGTATATGTTATTTCTATGTTTTACGTGATCATTTATTTTAATTTCTGTTCGGTTTGGGTTTCATTTATTCTTTGATAGTAATTTCTGGTCATTTTGATTTTGAATTATTACAAGATTTTGTTTCTGTTGGTCTTAATCTTAACTTAGCTCTTTATTTACAAATAATAGGGACAAGAGTTTTATTAGACAGTGCAAACAATAGCAAAATCTCTGGATATTTTGGTCACATACACAGTTGCCGTCCTCATCTGCTGAAGACGGTCACTGTGCATGTGACCAAAATATCCAGAGATTTGATTATTGTTTACAATGTCTAATAAAAGAATTTGCCCTTATTGAACTGTTATTTGTAGGTCATGGAAAGGCATTGTGGTTTTCAAAATTACCTTCTCTTTACTTTTTGTTGAAAAACTTCTTTACTGGATAAAATTCAATATACCCAAGGCCTCATCCAGGGGTTTATGGGGTTCCCCCCCCCCCCCGAAATGTTTATCCTATTCGTAAAAACGTAATAAAAATAAATATGAAACAGTTTTTGATACGTTTTTAAAGTTTTTTGTTATGTAAACCCTCCCCCCTGAATAACTTCTATTGTAAATCCTTACACTCCCCCCCCGAAGCAAATCCTGAATACATCCCTGAATATACCATACCAGGATAGTAAATATACCATACAAGGATGGGCGCTTCAGTGAAGCTTTTTTAATTCCTGAAACAAGAGGCTGTCGATAATCTTTAACACACAAAACGGAAGGTGCCTCATAACTCAAAGGCGCGTCTACTATTAATCTAACCATGAAAATTTGGTCATGCTAAGTTATTTGACTCCTAGAGAAATACATCCAATGACTCTATAATTCCCACATTTACTCTTATCGCATGTCTTATTGAGCGTTTTGATTAAACTTTTCTTAGAGTCTCTAAGCACTTCCCGTTTTTGCAAAATCCCATTCACAATTTTCAGTCTTTCTATCTCTGACTTTGTAACTACCATATTTCAAAAGCTCACTTACCATACTATTAATGCATGAGCCTTTGTTCTTTTCAATCCTTTTAGTGCCATTTCTAGCGATCTTTGCAAAACAAATCTTCCTTTACTTTCAAACTATTAAAAACTTTCTCATTATTTTTCATTGTTTCCTACAACTTTGTCACGGTCTAGCATACGGCTTATTATATATACTGGGCAAATGTTTTTCCTTTCTTATCCTTAACACTTTCCTAATCACTAGTTGTGGCACCATTTGTATCATATATATATTCCTAAATATTATAGAAAGTTTTGTATTTTCATACAATTAATGGTCTGCTTTTATACAAATAACAAAAGGTACTTCCAAAAAGAATTATTTTAAGACAGTGAAATTTAGACGAAACTAAGTTAATATTTTGGCATTTTATACAAGAGCTTTCTTCGGCGCAACAAAGCCAATATAAAATTAGACTTACAATACAGCAGATAAAAATTAAAGATAAATTCGACAATAAAACAGTCTCTTCATCATTACTTAAAGCAATTTCAGTCAGGACTATAAAAAAGGCACGAATTTATGTCTGCTGTACTTACAGACTGTATGTCTACTATTTAAATCTAATTTGAATTTCTGTGCAAGATGAACTTTGAAAGGATCCGATTTGCTAATTTAAAGTGCGCATCTGAGTAGCTATTGCGACTTTTTCTTTCTTTTTTTTTTGCTTTTGGTTTGACCGCTTTGTGTGGAACCAGCAGCCAGAATTTGAACTGCGTCTTTTTTTATATTTCTTTACCGTAAAAATGTCCTTTGCGTTCAAACATCTTTTTGAGAATTTTGCTTTGTTTGTCGGACTTATAACCTAATTACTCTCTCTTTATTTTTCTTTTTTTTCGATAATTAAGAGGTGTTCTGCTGTTCTAGCTCTAAGCACAGTAAACAGGCAGTACTTTACTATGCAATTTGTAAAATATTACATGTTGCTGTTACGAAGCTCTCATTAGCTTTGAACTATTAACCATTTGAGACTTATTTCAGATATCCACTTAATTTTATTGACATGTAGATCAAAAATTTGGTTATTGTTGTTCTTTTTTTTCAATTTTACAGACTTTCTTTCCAACTTTCGACAAGACCAGCTTACCAAACATGAAATACACTCTACACTTTATGAAGCCGGTAGATCAAGAAGACTAAATTTGCTTTTGTAAATAACGTCATTGAAATGTACTTGTAATATCTAAACTAAATAAGCTTACACAGCCAAATTTAACCCTATAATAGTACATTTTCCACAAATGCTGAAATTGCAACTTTGACATTACTTTGTAAGTATTCCTAATGCCTTGTGTTCATTTAGAGCTTCGACATCTTCAATATCTTTTAAACTATTCATAGATGGATTTAGGTGAAGATCTTACAAACAGTATCTTTCTAAACTAAACTTAACGAATGACCACTTCCTAACAAATAGCTCAAAGACGTTGTTTCATAAAAGTCTTCCATCCAGTATTGAAGCTTCTCATGCAGTGTTCAGTGAAATTAACTGTAACACCACTAAATCATCTTTGGTTACTAGTGGTAAAATTTCGTCCGGCCTGAGCAATTCCAGCCAAAGCCCATATTAAAGCCAATTGCTGCCTGTTCTCAATTGAAAAACATTAAAGCTGTTGGAAAAAGAACGTGTTAGAAACAATTAAAGGTGTAGTTTGCAAATGAAATCTCGTTCTCTATAAGCATTAGGCTATAGATTAATAGTTAGGGAAGGATCAATCTAATTATATGTCACACTTGTGAGGAAAAATTGAAGATTTTCATGTAAGGAGAAGTACACTAAATTGCCTAAAGAGCAAAAAAACTGGTAATTGCACAAATATTTGTATATATTTTGACAAGGAATTACAACAATTCCCAAACCTTAAAAAAGAAAACCAAAAGTTTGAAGCTTAATTGAAATCATTGTTAGAAATCTGACTTGCTGTAATAATCAAGTATTTTTGATTAGACCTCAGTATGAAAAGATATTAAATTGCCTGAAGACCAAAAAACTGGTAGTTGCAAAAGCATTTATATATATTTCAAAAAGGGGTTTCAAAAATTCCAAAACCTTAAAAAAGAAAACCAAAAGAAGCTCAGTAGAAATCGTTGCTAGAAATCGGACTTGCTGTAATAATCAAATATCTTTGAACAGACTGCAGTACGAAAAGAAATTTAACTGCGGAAAGAGTAAAAACGGGTATTTGCAAAAATATTTGTGTATATTTGAACAAGGAATTACAACAATTCAAAAACCTTAAAACATAAAGCCAAAAGTTTGAAGCTTAGGAGAAATCGTTGTTAGAAATCGGACTTGCTGTAATAATCATCAAATATCTTTGAATAGATGCAGTATGAAAAGACATTTAATTGCGTAAAGAGAAAAAACTGGCCATTGCAAAAATATTTGAATATATTTTAACAAGGGATTGCAACAATTCAAAAACCTTAAAAAATAAAACCAAAAGTTTGAAGCTTAGTAGAAATAGTTGTTTTAGAAATCAGACTTGCTGTAATAATCAAATATCAAACAATTCGTGGTAACGAACTGTAAGTAAGGAGCAACCCGGCTCAATGGTAACCGAAACCCGAAAAAACGGAATTTTGATACCAATAGATGCATCAAAAGAATCAGATTTTAATGCTGATTTCAAATATATAAGTTTCATGAAGTTTATTGCTACCTATCAAAAGTTAAGCGCCTGAGAAAATTTGTCTGATTTTTGAAAAAAGGGGAAAGACCCCCTAAAAGCTATAGAGCCTTAATGAAAATCACACCACCATATTCAGCGTATTAGAAACCCTACTGCAGAGATTTCAAGCTCCTATATGCAAAAACGTGGAGTTTGTATTTTTTTTTTCCAGAAGAAAGATCACGGATGCGTGTTTATTTGGTTGTTTTTTTCCAGGGGTGATCGTATCGACCCAGTGGCCCTAGAATATCGTGGGTGACTCATTGGAACGGAAACTAACAGTTCTAGATCCTTTTTAAGAGACAAAAAATGGAGGGCAACTGGCCCCCTCCCACGCTCATTTTTCTCCCAAAGTCACTCGATCAAAATTTTGAGATAACCATTTTGTTCAGCATGGTCGAAAATATGATAATTATGTCTTTTAGGATAACTTAATCCCCCGAAGTCCCCGGGGGAAGGGCTGAAAGTTATGAACTTTACCCAATGTTAACATATAGTATTGGTTATTATACAGACGTTTTCAGGGGGATTTTTTCTGGTAGTGGGGGGGGGGGCTCAGGGGTTATGTGGGAGGATCTTTCCATGAAGGAAGTTTTCATGGGGTAAGGGACATTGCTAAGAAAGGGGCGCCGGATTTCCCAATATTATTTAAAAAAAGATTAGAAATTATATATATAAAAAACAAGTTTTTCATCTGAAAGTAAGGAGTAACATCAATACTTAAAACGATAGAAAACATTGCGTATATGATTAGGTTCACCCCCTAGTCAATACCTCGCTCTTTAAGCCAAAGATTTTTTAGTACTTTCATAGGAGCTTTTTATTCTAATCAACGCCATTTGTGATTAAGAGGTCATTTTTAAAGAATTGGAACAAAATTCGAACTTTAGCTTAAAGAGCAAGGTATTGACTAGGGGGTGAACCCTCTAATATAAGTATTAAAAAATATGTGAATATAGAAGTACGTTACGTAAGTTAATTCGTAAAGTTACGTTTATTTATTACTAATAAAAACGTTCGTAAATACAATTAAACAAGTTTCGAGAAAGCCATTTAACCAAATAAAGTAAAATTAATATTCAAATTTTGTTTTAATTATTCATGTAGGCCTACGATGAGCCAAAATCAAAACCTGCATTAATTCAAAAATGTTCAAAAATTAAATAAAAAAAACAAGTTTTTTTAACTGAAAGTAAGGAACGACGTTGAAACTTAAAACGAAAAGAAATTATTTCGTATACGAAAGGGGATGTCCCCTCCTCAACGCCTCGCTCTTTACGCTGAAGTTTTAATTTCTCACAAATCTTTTTTTTTTAACAATGAAAAACTTTAGCGTAAAGAGCGACGCGTTGAGGAGGGGACAGCCCCTTTCATATACGGAATAATTTCTGTTCGTTTTAAGTTTCAACGCCGTTCCTTTCTTTCAGTTAAAAAACTTGTTTTTTTATTTAATCTTTGAATAGACTGCAGTATGAAAAGGCGTTTAATTGTGAAAAGAGCGAAAACTGGTAATTGCAAAATTATTTGAAGACAAGCTACAATGAGAATCCATATAAAGAAGCGTGCCGAATGCCGGCAACTCATAACTGTTCCCCGGCAACTGAATGTAATGAGATTGATATTTTTTTTTTTTAGCATAAATGTTTAATCGGAGGTTACGATTATTGCCACTCAGTAAACGGGACCCAAGTTCGCCTGTGCAATTGGATTAGGTTTGTCACGCTTACATCTATTAGAACTGATGCCAACTTGGAGGCGAGCGCAACTTTGAGTGGAAGCATAGAGTTTACAGTTGCACGGAGCATAAGCAAAGGCGAAGTAATAAAAGTCTTTGACGGTAGAAGTAGCAGCACCAATGGTGTTTCAGTCTCCCAAAAAGTACAAGAGCAAGAAGGTATGTTGTATTTGGCATAGGCTTTGTTATCGTAGAAAATAGAAAAAAATAATAAATCCAAAAATAAATCGTCATTTAGAAGCAGGGTTACAACGTCCCCCTCTCGCTCTCTAATGGCCTGAAAGGCTTCTTCCTTCTAATTTTTATTTGTTTTTGTTGTTGTTGCTGTTGTTTTTCGATTCCTAAGATAAATATTATCTTCCTTGCTACTATATACGCTTTTGAGTTAGCACAGTACCTATACTGGCCTATACCTTTTATTGTTATTTCCATTCGAAGAAATTGAAAGAACACAATTACAACTGCTTTTGATATTAGCCCTATCAGTTCAAATGTTTAAAAAGGCAATCGGTAAACAAAATAACTGCAATTCACCAGCTGGAAATCTACATTGTACTCTAAAATGCTTAGAGTAAAGCATTAGTTAAAGTGTACTGTAAAGACTGGTAGATTCTTTTTTAAAGGTCAATGTAAATAAATTTTGATAACTTAAATGCATAAAGCGAATGAAATAAAACCATGGCCAAAGGCGTAAGGATTCAAGGAACACAATATTTTCAAAACGGTACTATCAGTAGTAGCCCAGTTCTTTTGGTCAAACGCAATGAAAACCTTGAAAATGTAAAGTCTGCCACAACTCTGCACAGTAGACAAATAGCGGTAGTTAAAATTTCCGTTTCCTCCGTCGCTAAATGTTAACATAGGCTCAATTTTAGGATTTATTTTACACCTCTGTATTATATTTCTGTGGGCATATCAAACCGCTTGTGACGAAGAACGTCAAATGTGGGAATTCAAGCAAGTTTATTTTTAGGCCCAACTTTGTATTTTTGGTTCTTCAGGTCAATGTGGAGGTTCTATCTACCCTAAATTTACCATTTGGTTAGAAGAATACATTTGGATATATGCTTTTGGCTCTTGACAATAACAACACTCGAACTAGAGTATTGTATGATTCTTTTAATAAATGAGCTCAAGATGCATTTATTTAAACAAACAAGAAGTTAAAAATACACTTGAACAAAGTAATATGATTATAACGAAATCGTCCATCAATCTTCGTTTAAACTCAGTTTTGTAAAATGATGGGGATCAGCATGGCTTCAGTCCTCGAAAGACCAGAAACCATACAAAATTTCAATTAATATATTTTAAGGCATTCTTCGTCCCCGCTCAAAAGAGTTCTATAGTACAACTATTTTTAAAGCTGGCTGCGAAATTTGGTCTGAAATAGAAATAGAAAGCCAAAATCGTAATTCTTGTGATGAAAAATCGGAACAATACCTTACGATCATTCTTTTCATTAACCAACAAGAAAATAATCTTGAAAACAAAAAATAGATTAAAGAAAGGTTTTTCTTTGAAAGAAGTTTTCAAAAAAATTAAAGGACTGCAGTAAACCAATAATGAGCAAAGCACAGACGAAAAATGATACAAACTTAATACGAACAAAAAACACCATATAGGAATAAATGAGACCCACAACGAACAGAAATTACAATGAATAATAAAGTCAAAAATAAACCAAAACAAAAAATACCTCAATCAGGAGTTGGAGTAAAGTCCCCTAAGCCTTTTAAAGTTCAGGGCGTCAATTGCGCTTTACTGAATTAAATTTAAAAAAAAACAAGTTTTTTTAAGTAGTTATAAATTACAAGTTCAATGAGTCCAAAATACTTGAGACTTCCAGGAACGAATGTCATTTTACATGAAACTGTCAGTCTACTTTCAATAGTTCTTTTCAGTAATCTTGGTAAACATAATGATTTCTCTTTTTGGCGATGCTATGAAAAATAGAAAAATACTGCTCAAAATAAAAGATGTTTTCAGCAAAGCGCAGAAGACGCTCATGGCTAAAGAAGGCTTAGGTGGTGTTTTGTTCGTTACGGGTCTCACTTATTCATTGATGGTTATTACTAAATGTTCTAAGGTTGAATCTTTGTTTTACTTTCTTTCTACTCGTCTTTGGTTCACTTTATTTTAAAAAACTTCATTTATGGAAAAAGCCTTTTTTTTCTTAACTAGTTTAGCTGTTGCGCGTTGCTGTGATCTCACAAGAAAGTAAATTCAAGGACACAAAAACTATATTTTTGTGTCCATATATTTTATCTACAATATATGTATTTACAATTATATATATATATATATATATATATATATATATATATATATATATATATATATATATATATATATATATATATATATATATATATATATATATATATATATATATATATATATATATATATATATTCAAGCACGGATTCCCAGAATATTTTTCTTCAGTTTTTAACAAAAGTCTCGTACATTTACAAAGTTGTGGTGGATTGATGCATATGTTTTTATATTTATGCAATTACAGAGATCCTGTCCCTCATTCGTATCGTTTTTAATACCCAAGACGCATAAAAAATTACTCAAGATGACACTCTGCTTTGCAGAAAATAACAATTGAACAAGGAAAGTGTTATTTTAGCGTCTGTACAGGATAGAAGGAGGAATTATTATTTAGTATATATGACCCGTGTAAACTCATAGGAAGCCCAATAGTGCTGAATAAGTAAAGACTTGAGAGGGCACAATCCTTTAATTTTTTTTCTGACTAAGGCACTTAGTATAGAAGAGGCTGTTATAGAAACTTCGAAGGGTGGTCATTTGAATGGAAATTGAAAGTTATAGTGTCCTTTTTAAAAGTCAAAAGTGACTTGAGGGCAACCAGCTCCCCCTCCTTCGCCCATAATTTTTCCAAACACAACCTATCAATATTTCAAGACAGCCATATTGTTCAACATAGTTCAAAGGTCCAACAATTATGTTTTTGGGCTATCAACCCCACACAGCCCTCAGGACAAAGGCTATAAATTATGCTAGTTACCCATCGGTAACATTTAAGGTTTTCATGGAAAGGGTGGTTGCATAAACTTCGAAGGGTACTCATTCAATTGGATATCGAAAGTTCTAGTGCCCTTTTCAAGAGTCAAAGGCGATCAGAGGGCAAAAAGCATCCCCTACACCATATTTTCCCCAAATGTCTCCGATCGGGATTTTTAGATAGTCGTTTTGCTCAAAATATTCAAAGATCATATAACAATTCGTCCAGGGTCCAAAACCCAAAAGCCAGGGGATAAGGGTTGTAAGTTATGCTCCGGAGGTATATAAGGATTTTATGGAAGGGGTGGTCATATAATCTTTGAAGGAGACTCATTCTATTGGAAATTAAAAGTTTTATTTCTCTTTTTAAGAGTCAAAAGTTATCGGAGGGCTGCTAGCCCAAATCCTTTCCCCAAATGAGTTTGATCGAAATAGTATGAAGATTTTATTACAATATCTCCGGGGTTGACACCCCCCCCAGATCCTGCAGGCAAGGGTTGTAAATCACGCCCCAGGGGCATATAAGGTTTTCATGAAAGGGGTGATCATACAAACTTTGAAGGAGACTCATTTGATTAGAAATTGAAAGTTCTAGCTACCTTTTTAAGAGTTGAACGTGATTGGAGGGCAACTAGCCCCCTCACCCTCTTTTCCACAAATGAATCCGATCAAAATTTGAGATAACCATTCTGTTCAAACTAGTCCAAGGATCCTATAGCATTACCTCCAGGGTTGACACAACCCCCAGAGCTCGAGGTCAAGGGTTGTAAGTCATGTCCCGGGGCATCAGTAGAACCCTATCATGAGGTCCGACCCCTCACCCCTGCTGCCATTCACAATTGAGTCTAACTCCGTACGAACACCATATATAGACATAGCCTCCCTAGTGGAAATGGATTTCCGAGAAATTGATTGCGTAACCTAACCTAACCTCATGAGTTCCGGAACGAACACCATATATGGGCATAGACTCCCTAGGGGAAATGGATTTCCGGTAAATTGATTGTGTAATCGATAGGGAATTTTATTGATCCGATAACGGGAAACAAATCACGTGTCTCCTTCTAAGCCAATCATAGGGCTGGTTACATATTAGTGATAGAGGACCCCAGGGAATTTAAAAAAAGGATATTTACTATAGTTTTTATTAGTCTGTGAATTGAATTCAAAGGAGTGAGAAGAAGAACAGTTTGACTTTGCTCATTTGGATATATATTTGTGTGGTGATGAGTGGAATGTTTACCTTATTAGAAGTTGATAGTGGAATTGATGGTAATACTACAAGAGCACCAAACATTGCGGTGGAAATCACGAGAGAATCACGACTTTGTCTGGAATGGGATGAAGTATTTGCAAGATATGTGATATCCTTGAGCAAATTTAAAATGGAGGATCAATTATGTTTCGCTGCTAAGGTTGATATAGCACATGTGAATAGACTTCAATGTGCTTTAAGTGCATTAGTGAAACATATTGAAGACAATAAACTGTATCGCTAATTGTACATGCTTAGTATTATTGTTGTTGTAATTATTCAATAAAATTGTTTCGAAATCGAAAATGTTTCCTTTCTTTTTGTCAGGTTAGAATGCTAGGGCTAACGATTCATGGCCAGTCTAGAGTCAGCAGTCAGAGTGAAAGGATTGAAAAATGAATAAATTTGAGAAAGAGAGAATTAGTTTGAATCTAGTGTTTATGGAAAAACATTTGATTTCGGATGACGATTTTCTTGAGTTATCCCTTCAACGGAAGATATTCTCGCAGGGAACACTTGACAATATAATGAAAACTGATTCTCCCCCATAGCACTATTGTATGAAACTTTTAAGATGTGACTCAAATGCTTATACTCAATTTATTGATACGTATATTAATTGGAACAAAGCAGACTCATATCCTGGATACACTTTTGAAAACATTGCCAAGGAATTCAATGTAGATGGCTCCCCCCACCATTCGAAAGAGGTGACGTCACAGAGCTACTCCTGTTCCATTCCTCCACCTTGAGTTTATCCATTGGCAGGGACGATCAGTTTCGTTTTAGCTGTGAGAGAGTCAAGTGACATTGGAAACCAAAAAAAAAAAATGTTCTATACATGTCGATTATGCATGTACACTCTTGGCAGTTGGACTCAATGTGAGAATTGTACAATTATTGATGACTATAGTGAAAAGTGCAAATTATGTAATCCTTGTAAATTACATAGAGGCTATGCAGTAAAAATTAAAGGATGTAATTCATGTCTTGAGGAGATTTGTGACTCTCACCCTAGAGGACACCTGTGCTCCAATTGTCACTATGATAAATGTGATAAGTGGGAGAATACTTACCCCGCTATGATTGGAAAGAATCCCAAACGTGATTTTAGTTTATTTCTACGAGATCGGTATCGTCGTGGATTTAAATTATTCTGGGAGGAGGAGTCAGGTCTACGATTCACCTGTTGGGGTAAAAAGACAATTTGGTTTCTACGTCATCGTTGTGACGACACTGTCTATTATGACTATAAACCAAGTGATTTTTATTTGGCAGTTACCGAATGTGATTTACCATTTGAAAACACAGTATTTGATATTGCTTCAAATAGTCAGATTGAAACTAGTGAATTTCATAATATGAATGCAAGTAGTATCATTGACTATACAAAGAGATATGACAAGAGTGAAGTTACATTGTACTGTAGAAAATGTGACCCTGACTTTGCAGTCAATCAAGATCAATATACAGTGAATCCAAATGATTTACCAGCATTAGTGGTTTACGACAGTTGCCTATACACCGATGAAGAAATCTAAAGTGAAGATTTAAAGACATTGTTGTATATATATACATTTTATTACTAAACAAATTCACAAACATTTTTTAAGCACTTTCCTCATAGGGCACTGAAATCAATACTCTATAGGTCTGAGAGGATATTTTCCACTAGCAAGTCGTTCAGACGTGGATTGTCACTATACATATGGAGAAACTGCTTGTAAGTATAGGCGCGCTATCGGAACACAAAATATAGTAGTGCATGGAAGCCACAGCTTTTAGTCGTTAGATCCTGCACCCTCTTCCGATTTTGAATAATAGTTTTCCCACTGCTCTCAATATAGTTGCTGATGTGGGGTGTTTAAAATGTATAGGGTAGACCAAGAGGATCAAAAAATTCAATCGTATTCATTGTTTGAAAGATGCACAGCCAATGACCCGTCAGCACAGTCGACGGACTGCTATTAACAATAATTAAGCTATTGTTTGCACTTTGAATTTTTCCAAGAAAGTCCGATGGCAGACAATAGGATTTGTACTGTGACATGAATGAATACATATTAAATACATTGATTATTTGACTGGTGTTCGTGGTGCAAAGTATATAAGAATACTGCCATCGGGAGCAAATTTGTTTTAGGTTTCATATTGATTTAATGAAATTAGTGCAACACTTTAAGCTAACGGATTGACAAATGTACACTCTAAACACACACTCCCCGTACGTACTATACTCATATCCTGTGTGCCAGACAAATCCACTACAATGATACCATGTGTTTTAGTAAACATTTCTTCGGTTATACCATTTTCAAATAGTTGCGAATCGTGATCTAGGGTTTGCATGGTCAACTCATACAATGTTCTATAGGATTTATCAAAAGATAGATTGTAGAGTGGGATACCGTTTACTTTGCACACAAGAGATGAAACTCCAAACATTCGAAATTTATGTGGACATCCAGTCCACGATCCTATTGCACTGGCGCTTTTTACAAATGCCAAAGCGAGTTTTGACGAAATTTCACCATTGATAAAGGATGAATCGGTGAAGGTGCGTGACCCAATGGCAATATGACGTTGATTGGTGATTGTATGAGGAACAAGTAGTAGATTAATATTATTTCCATTGGCAGTTTTTCAGTTTTTGTTGCTTTTGCTTTGGCAGTTTTTCCACTGCCAAAGCAACAGAACTCATGACCTGTTGTTTACGTACATGAAGTATTACCAAGGTTAGGGAGAGACTTACATCAGGATTGGCAGCAAGTTCTTTTCTCAATATGAAATTGGATGGTGCAAGCGTCAGTTTTATATCCACTTTAACATTGGGTGGTAGCCATTGGGGTATATCAAATATTTCATAATATATTTCTCTAACTAAATGTAATCCACCAGTTATAGCATTTTTAAGTGCATCTGTACTATTGGTATTAGTAATACAGTCATATCCATTGGAGGTGCCTCTCAATTCCTTGTATGACTTGGGTCTCATCAGCATAAACTGCGTATAGCTTGTATAAGTTGAGAGATTGTTGCTTGTGCTCACCAGTGTGCCATTGATGTAGACACTGATTTGACGAAATAGATTATGTAATATACAATTTTCATAGGATATTCCATCGGTCCGAATTGGCATTGTATTATTGGATTTTGGACTTTCATTTGTAAATCTATAAATGTTCGAAGACATGTCCATAAAGTAGTCTTCATTGGAATAAATTTGAAAGTGGATATTATCAGACAGGGGTTGCTGTGCATAAAATTGTTCATAGTATCCATGCTTGACACTCACATCAACATTTTCTGCATTGAATAGATTCAATGGTGAGGTGATTGAAGATTGAAAATCTTTATGCGGTAGGTAGGACATCTTAAGAGAAGAAATCTAGTTTCGATCTAACAATTCTCTTCCTGGGGCTTCTTCTTCTGTTTACAGTACGTGTCGGCTTTTTCCTTCTTTTATCTAACAGGGACGATGTCTTTCGTTTGTGACCTGGGTGGAGACTGAAGAGTGATGCATTGTTTCACAACCTTCTTAAATCTTTTCAGGTCTGTTTTAATCCCTTGCCCTGGGTTTACACATTGGACCTGAGATTTTCCGAAGCACTTTTTTTAAAATCCTTGCCAGAGCCCCAATCGTATAGTGTAATGGATGCAAAATCTGTCGCAGCCGGTACAAGATATTTTCTAGCCAGAGGTAGTGCAGAGCGAAAGAGCTTAGCAAACCAACTGCTAAGACCATAGCCAGACATTGACGAGCGACCTTTGTAATAGTCCATTCCATTGCCCTGTTGTCTTGGGCCAAGAGTATTAACATAGCAGTCAATATCAGGGCAAATGAATACCACTTTTCTATTAGACATCTTGCTGTTGTTGAACGATGGGCCTAAAATGGCATGTAATCACAGCCAAACCTTTTGAAATTGCTATGGCATCACCTAATTCAGTTCGTAGTGTTAACTGACAGAGTTCCAAATAGGAAGTGTCAACGGGAATATATTGAAGATGCTTTATATTGTAGTGGTGAATATGTTCTTGATTGGTCTTTCGTTCAAGAACTCGTAGGAGGGGAAAATTTGAATTACCAACCCGAGATGTTCCCAAAAATGAAGCGTAGAGAAATATACAAGTGTCCGTGGAGAAGGCAGGCGGGTAGTCAGTAAAAATGAAATTAGTGTTTCCGGCACTTTTACCGTTGATTATATTGAGCTTAAAGCCAAGAACATCCTTTAGGTTATCATTGAGAATAGGTGAACTAATATAGATCTTACTCTCCTCCTTTGAATAGTTGAAATGAAAAACTCCTTTTTTACGAGCGGAAACTCTTTTATTAATAGAACGACATAAATCATTCATACAGGTGAGTTCCTCGTAGGGTAATTCAATATATGGATAATTCATCCAATTGATTTTTTTAATTTGTTCTTGATCACTTGAGGTTGGTGGTGGCCAATCATAGGGTCTAATTATGATATCATATTTACGATCTTTTCTCAGGATGCTGTAGGTATTTTTGAGAATGCATTCGACAAGAGCCACTTCATACGCGCCCTCGAATTTGATGGTGGGAGAGAGTTATGTCCAAAAATTACTTGTTCTATTCAAGTCATTGCAGAGAGGATCAGAAACATTGGACATGAAAGTCAAATAGAAATCATTGGGCATTGTTAATATATTCAGCACTGACTCAAGAATCAAAATTAGAGTTGTATACTAGCCAGCGAACAAGCCACTGTCTCTTGCCCCTGCGAGTAAGACTCTTTAATATCTTTTCAATATGATAAATTTCACTACTGTTTCTAATTTTTTGTAGTTTATAATCATAAAAACCGCCGAGAATCTCATCATCTTTGGTGTCTCGCAGTCGATATTTCGTGGACTCGGTGTCCAGGATTTTGGACAATTTGAAAAGTTCAGTGCTCCATAAATAATTCCCCTTTTCAAAAATATTGGTGGCTCTATTAATTCGAACACTATCACCAACATTGAATTTCTTCTTCACATTTTTTTTTCTTTTTCACCATTGGAATATTACTTTAGAACAGCATCAAATATGTTTTCACTGTAATGAACTTCCCGAGGGCTTGAGTTGGACAGACATCGATGAGGTCGATGATTGTATATCCGCATGATTTTATCTAAATCATGAATAAAAGCAGATGTATTTTTCAGTGTACAATATCTTGAAATTAATAGACGAATCGTTCTTATCAATCGTTCCGCCAATGCAGCCTTTATCGGACTTTGACTATGATAGAGTGTTCTATTATATTTCAATAGAACCTTTTGCACATGAGGATTAACAAATTTGCTACCGCGATCCGATTGAATTTTTCTATAGCAATCCTGTTCATGGATACTTTCAACGGCCTGATCAACTTCAACAGCTCTTTTAGTCAGCAATAGGATTTCATAGGCAGAACGACCAGGGATACTGATTGCCTACAGAGTATATTTGTAGGATACACTTTGACACCGTTGAATCGTATCTAGAGTTAAAAGATCCGTTTGCATTATATGCAGAGGGAAAAAGGCTTTAGTTTGTCAATATTGTCTACCACGAAGCCTGTGATTCCGATGCAGTTTTTAATTCAGTTCATTATCTATATACTCCTTTGGTTTTTTTAATGAGCTGTCGGAGAAATCTTTAGAAAGCATTGTAGGGGGAACTGAGAATGCATACTGTTCCACTATTTTAGAAGACGTGTTTTAGAACTTCAACTACTTTGAACGTGGACACGCAGTGTAAGTTCCTTTCACCTTTCGCAAGCTGGTAGGCGAATCAATTTGTCTTCGCTTTCGACTAGTAGTTATATGTGTTATAAAATCACTGTTGCTGCTGCTGCTGCTAGTATTTTCAAATATTGAATCTTCTTCTTTTTTAAATGGTGGTGCTGGTGTTGTTGGAGGACTATATTCTATTAGTTTCTTTAGAATTTGCTTATTGCCAATAAGACTTTTGGGGAAGTTTGATGGATTTAAAAAGGCGTATAGATTATTGTCAAATGATAAAAGTCTTTTACGATTCGTCACCATGTCGCAAATTAAATCAACAAGATTATAACTTTTTCCCTGAATAATAATTCGTTTCCCTGTGCTGTCGACTTGAACTTGATGATCATCATCATCATCACCACCAGTTTCCAACATGAGATAAGATAATACTCTTTTACTCTGTTCACGATAGGTCACTGGCAATAGGTTTCCAATTTTTAATACAATTGAATTAAATTCATTCTCCTTTGATTGCACTGCTGCTGCAGAATCTTGAGGAGATGTTTCCTGTTTAGAAGGATCTATGACGGCGACAGTGACAGCGGTGGGTCTCTCACGATAAGGTTTACGTTTGTCCACACGTCGCAATGCCTCTTGAAGTAAAAATAGTTTTTTTCCGTCGGCAATATTCTTATCATTAATGAATTTGCTTAGATTGTCTTCAAAATGTTCGACGGGCGAGAGGACAAGTTCAAATGGTGTCAATTTATAAGTTTTAGCCATTCTCTAGAGAAAACTGTTTAAAAGTCCTGCAATTATTGGCATTAAAAGTGTGAAAAGGCTACCGCCCGCTTGAAGGAGCCGTTTTCTTTTAAACTATTTCACCTTCTTTTTAGAAGCCAAGGCGCCTAGATTGGAACGATGTTGCTTTGTCTTTTGTCTAACACCTTCTTACAGTTGAACATTGCCCTCGGTCAAATTTAAACAAAATTCAGATATTAGATTAATGAAATCATTGTCAACACCATGTTTGAGTATAGCCTTCCTGAGTGGAGGTTTTGAAGTGCCTAAAACGGAAAATAAATGCCGTTGTTCGTTTAGTTTCTTCAGTGTCATAATGTCAACTAATAGCCTTTTCTACTGTTCACCGGAAGATATACTGTAATTTCTTTGTCGAAAATGTCGGTGACTACACGTAGATCCTCGGGCGTGACACTGATTAAGATCCAGCAAAATGTAACCGTAGGGTTTATTAGTCTCCTAAGTGTACGCTGACAGCAGAAATTTGGGGGCGCCGGGATATATTTGCTTATTGAGAGTTATTAGCGAGCTAGAATCACGAACAACTCGATAGATAATATAGATTGTGCAATTCAAAGCAAGGGTTCGCATACATTTGCTCTGATGAAACAGATTGTGTAGAACTAGGGTTATGGAAATCTGTTCATGATGAGAGCGAACGGTGAACAGCTGTAGCATTTCCTGTGACAACTGTTCAATGGATTCAACCTAATCATCAATAATCAGCCACGAGTTCGGATCAATACTATTGAAAACATCAAGTCCCTGTATGAATTGTATTGGTATGTTTGTGGCAATAGCTTTTATTTAATCGTAGGACTCCTGCCAAATACTATGGCAATAATAAGTTTTCTTTGGTTTTTCCAAAAATATTTTCTGACAATTTTGAATTATTTTAGCTAAAAGTGTTGTTTTCCCCGACATTGATGGACCACACAGAAACGATCTGAAGGGTGTTTTAAATTGATACTAGCTGCTGCTTCTGTTGTTGACAACAGTCGGACTACAACTAACTGTAAATCATACGTGACCAGTGAATAGGTAGTAGTAGTAATAATTTTCCTATAGATCTATCTAGTACGTTAACAAGAACAACAAAAACAATATTTCATGGTCATTTATTTGACATGAAAACTCTATTTGTTCAACATGAACAACAACATAAGAATAACACTTGTGCAACAAGAACCTGACAAAAACAATATTTCATGGTTATTTATTCAACATGAAAACTCTATTTGTTCAACATGAACAACAACATAAAAATGTTGTACTTTATGTACAGCATAAAAAAAACACTTTTGTTCAAACATGAACAACAACAACAACAGCAACAACACTTATTGTCTTAAAAAAAACACTTTTTGTCCAGCATCACTTTTTGTACATTAGCACACACACACACTATTTGTACAACACATGAAAAAAAACACAAACACTTGGAACATGAACTTTAAAAAAAATAGCACGGTTGAACATTATGAATTAAAAAGGGACCCCCCCCCCCTTTGTCGCTGGGCCGAAGGCCAGCCACGTGCGGGACCCCCCACCCCCCAGGAGCCGCGGTGCCGGCTGCGGGCGGGACCCACCACCCCCCGGGGCCGCGATGGAAAAAACTGTTTACAATAGTTGTCGTCACTACAGGTTAGGTTAGGTTAAGTTAAGGGGTTAGGTTAGTTAATTTATGAAAGGGTTAGAGCATTTAATTTATGAAAGGTTAGTGGTTAGGTTAGGTTAGTTGGTTAGTGGTTAGGTTAATTTATCCAGACCAAGTTGATTGCGATAGTCTATGCATTCAACACGGCCTGAAATAAGATAGTGGTCATGTGGCAGTACACTTAAGCCATTCTCAAACACAAACACTTTGTCGGATATAAACGGCATTGCTTTTTTTTCCACTCTTACAGTATAATTTTTATACAGTACAGAGCGAATTGCAAGAAGTCTTATTTTCACTACTAGGCTACTCTCTAAACGGCCTCTATACACACTCATGTTGAAATTGTTCTTTACAAAATGTGTAGGCACCCCTTTACACGCCTGCTTTACATCCCCATTATGTGTTTCAACGCAATAAACTTTAGTACCCGGGAACACCCCCCTGGATATCAAATCACTCCCCGTCTCTGATTTTAACATTAGTACTTGGTTGGGGGCTTGACGTTTCACCAGCTCGGGGTAGAGGGATGGATTCCAGTTGGTGAAATCCATCCGCGAGCTGATGTGTTATCCATTTTCAAAATCCCCCAATAAATCCCCGGTTTTTACTTTTAATAGCAGATAATCTGTATGCCCATAGTAAACTTGAACCTCCCCCTCCCTTAGCCATTGTACCTTGCACACATTGTAAAAAAACGACAACATGAGCTTCTTGGAAATTTCAAGTACTGAACTACCTCTTGCTATATTCTTGTTCAGTACCATATTTCTCTTTTTTCCTGTGTAGAAGAACCATGCCAGCCTCTATGCTCGTGAACGTTGTAAAATTGGGGTCGGCAATAATTCGTGCACACTCTAGAGGATCAGTCTCGACGTCGCAGCGAGATCTGTTGCGTACGCTTTCACACATTTTGCCAAACGCTTAATTTAGAATGCTTGTACATTTCCTTCTCCACTTTTCTGTTTGCCCTAGAGCGTTTATCAAAAAAATGTCGATAAACGTCTTCAAATAGGGTTTCTGATTGAATTGCAGGACCCTATGTATTTTGGTGATATTGAAACCATTGTTCACCATCCAGTACAAAAGCACATGGTGAACAACGATATTCACCTTAGGGTCCAAATCAGCAATCAGTTTTTGCTTAGAGGGGGTCCAGTGCATCCCCATATCCTCAACCAATGATCAATTGTAGGGGCTCAGTGAGTCCCTGCTCACTGGTTGATTGATACAGGGAAAAGCAAAATCTCTGACTGAATCATGAAGCGCCAGTGGAGTGTGCCCGTCAATTTCAAAGAACCATCATTGTGGCCCATTGTCCTTGACGGTGGTAATGTCGGGGAAATCACAAGGATTCTCAAGCCATTGATAGTTCCCACACGGCAAAGAGTAGTGAGACATTGCCGAGTGATACAATGAGTTCATGTCCAAGAACACTGCATTTGACTTTGCATCGGTGCTGTTTTGACAGCTCGGATCAGTTGACAAGACGCGATCCCCATGTAAAAGATACCCTCCCCTCATTGATCTTTCTACAAAAAGGTGTTGATCCACGTCGGTGATTAGACCTATTTCCTCCCTACTAATTTTTAAAATCAAGTCCATCACCAAATGTGGTGTGGAAAAATAAAAGCCTATATCTAGTCCGAACTCTGAATAGATTTGGTCTGTGTTCTTGCAGACTATGTCCAACAGTTAAAACGTCAATGGCCAAGTACAGTCTACAATAACCCCACCCATTTTTACAATTCCCCTTAGACCACACCTTCTTGGCAAACTCATAGTCCTCGGCTGTTCATTCACTGTTCGTGAGTGAATTATAAAAAGCTTCAATTGGAGGTAATTTCACCTCGCTTAAGCGAGCGCCAGAACAGTAATAGTCGTATGCGTATACACCTTTGCAGGTCAATAGTTCATACATTTCACTGTCTGGAAAGTTCTGTTTAAGCAAGGGAAAGCTATCAAAATTGTCACTTTTCTGCACCTGAATCAATTGACTCAATGCCTTGGGAAAAAGACTAAAGGAATCTAAAAACCTGATTTTATTCCAACACGTATGCCCATTATTTACTACCTGTCATTTCAGCTCGAGAAGCACCAACTTCTCGGCCGATTTGGAAATGATGTTATAGGTAAATGAATTATTTACCCATGGACTATCTACTCCCCCTCCCTCCCTGTGCATACATGCCATTGCCGGTAAAATAAATTTCAAATCATAATTTGCATTGTGGATAAAACCTGGGATAAAAAAACTGCTGGCTAACGTTTAAGTTACATGATTGATTCGCTAACCCTCTAAAATTACTACCCCCAGAGGATATTTCCTGCCACAAGTGATTATGGTCTCTGACTTTCCCCTCCCCCCTCTTTTCCCTCTAGTCCCTTTCCCCTTACCCTCTCTTCAAACTCCCCCTTACAAACCCAGCATATTTTATGATTTTTAATCGCGAGACGATCCTCTGCAGACAAGACCATTGGGTACTGCGTATTTCTCAAACGAGAAATAGCACCATTAGCGGTGCCAATTAACTTCGTCAGTGCCTTGATCATGAACTCTCCCTCATCCAATGTTTCTACTATTTCTAACAACTGCATGGTGTTAAAACTGTCTCTTTGTGCGTGGGCATAGGACACTGCAATAGCTTGATGTTCTTTGATTCGGTTTGGAAATCGAGGATCGTTCACTTCCTCCAGCTTAGCCTCACAATCCAAAGATATTTTGTTGCTCTGGAAGAGGGTGTTTTGAAAATTTTTGAAACGTAAAATGGCCCTATCCCCTGAAACCGTTTCCACTTACTGGTAGCCATGCCGTCTACAGTGCTTCATATGATTTTGCAACTTTAATTCTGTCCAGAATCAAGACAGGCATGTCAGACAGTAGAAACGTACCCCCTAGTCTTACCCTCTCCCAGAACTCTACTGATGTCTGTGATTGGGTTAAAATGGCCAATTGAATTGGCTAGGTCACTAGATGGTGGTGTGTACAACAACCACACCCAGTGTTTGACCAATTCAATCGACGGACCTCTTACTGGGAACACCACCCCTCTCTTTTTTAAACGAACCCCATCTTCAAATTCAGCTTGTAATTGAACCAAAGTAACGCCGATATTCAAATGAGCACTGGCTGTTTCAAGAATATCAATAGACCTTAGCGTTACTGGGTAGTTTCTTTCTAAACAAGTGAAATATGCAATTGGGAAATTGGATCCCTCCATCCGATGTACAGCCCAATGATCTAAATTCGTCTTGGTAGTGTCATCTGCTAGAGGCTGAAATGCTGATATGAGGAAAGCGTACTTGAAACATTTTTCAGCTGTTTCAAAACAGATCCGCTGGACACCTTGACAACCTACTAAATCAGAATTATATTTTAAAACTGTCTCCCTGTCATACCCCCCACCTGCTCCCCTCTTAAAATAGAATATGTCTGAAATTTACAAATATTCACGTTTACATTTTCAACATACAGAACTACTGGTGCGCTCCAGTTTTCGTTTTAATTCTCAAGATGCGCAATAATATGACCGATCCACTCAGAAAAAACACCCTCAAATTCACAAAATTCGGATAGATCAAACGCATCTCGGTGTGTACATAATGGTGGTAAACTTCACTTTTTCCCTCATTTAAATAAAACACCTTTAAAACAATAGAAACCTTAATTGAATCCCTACCACCCCACAACTGAATTTGGTTCTCCAGCAGTGCTCGAATTCTATCTACATACTCATGCACAATTTCTATGGGATCAAACACTAAATTACCACACAAAAGCGAATTAAAAGGGTCACCAAAGGTTGCAGTGTAGACAAATATTGTATTTAAAATTGAGTTTGATAGTTGAAACTCGGGAAATGTCGTAAACTGAATATTATCCCCCTCCTCCCCGTCCCCCTCTTGTATATTATTATCAACATCCCCTTCCCCAGCCCCACCTCCTCCTCTTGTATATTATTATCAACACCCCCCCCCCCCCCACATTGTTCAATAATAGGGCTATGGGAAGCCGCTTCATTCGATTGAAGTGGGGAAATGTTCATGTATTCTGAGGGGGAAGGGTTCCCGTTAATTCACCAACAAAATCATCCAAAAGCTGCATAGTATTTGGACTTAGCGATGCTATTTCCGAATCTGAATTACCTACACTACCCTGCTCAACTGTGCTATTATCAACATTTAAAAAAAATCACTTAAAAAGTCATCAATGTTAAAGAGTATTTCTAGAGAATTACCATGCCATTCACTGATAGTAGATGCTTTATTGTTGTAAATCCCCATAGGCGCATCCTCTCCTTCTCCAACTGACGAGCAGGGGGGAGATGGTGAGTTTGGAACTAGGACGACCTATAAATGAAAAATAGCTTATTTTCAAAGTGTCTAAATTACCCTATTTTTTAAAAATTGGATTATTATTTACATGTGCTTAGTAGCATTTGGTTTACTCCATATATCCTGAAAGCTCCAGCTAAATGCAATCTAAGACATTATATAGTAGGTTTTGCCTTTGTTCAAACAATCACCCCCCAAAAAATCATTTCATATTAATAGCCCATATCTGCTTTCGAAAAAAAAACGGTGTCATTACTTGGTTAGAAATGGATAGCCTAACTCATTCAGATCATCCCCCGAAAATAGCTTATTTTGAATGTGTATAAACCGACCTCTTTTGACCCTACATTCTTTAATACAAATCTGTTATTTTCAAGATATTCTGGAAAATGCAATTAAATGGGAACCGTTAACTCCGATTGAAGTTCTCCCCAAAATCTTGGCAATTTTGTAGTATTGAAAATTGTCAACAATGTTATGCGAATTAGAATTCGTGTGTGTAAGATATGAATGTTATAATCTCTCTACTTCAATTTGTCCTTCAAGTGGGAAGAACACATGTTTTTCCAAAAAATATCTTTTAAAATCTCTGACACAATTTTACAGTGTTGAAAAAAAAAAGCGAAAAGAAAAGGCCTAAAAAGATGGAAGAAATAGGTAGAGACTATAGGTGAAAATACTCACATTTTTATATCCCGGCTGTAGTTGAGTGCCTGAAGCCGCTGGCAAAGCATGTTGGAGGGCAACCTCCTGACCTTGTGTAGGTGGGACAACGATGTCATGGGCTTGAGGGGTTGGAGCACTGGGGCTTGCCATCATGTGTGCAGCCACCCAATCGCTTTTTAATTTTCTGACAGCAACATCAGGTTGAGCGACAGCTCGATGGTTATTGGCTTGCGTTTAGGATGTAGCTTGCGCAGGCAGCGTTGATCTTAGTAGAAAGGGGTGTTCTACTCCCACGCCCACCACGTGGTTTATGGTTTTTGTCAGTGAGAATGAAAAAACAGAATTTTTCTCACTTGAAAAACCAGGAATTTTCTCACTTTTATGGATGTTTCTTGGACGGTTATGTGTGTTGGTCAATTTATTTGATGTTTTTCATGGTTGTCAACATCAAATTATGGATGTTTTATGGTTTTTGTCAGTGAGAATTTGAAAAAACAGGAACTTTCTCACATTTATGTCTGTTTTCATGGATGGTTATTTGTGTTGGTCGATTTATTTGATGTTTTTCATGTCTGTTTTATGGTTTTTGTCAGTGAGAATGAAAAAACAGCAACTTTTTCACATTTATGGATGTCAACAGCAATTTATGTTCCTGTTTTATGATTCATTGTCAGTAAGAATGTACATGCTCGACGCGAATGTTATGAGTTTCCAGGAAACAGTTAGATCACGTGTTTCCTTCTCAGCCAATCAGCGAGTCGGTTACATTCCCCTTCTCAGCCAATCAGAGGGCGGGTTACATATTAGCGTCGGAGGGAATATAAGGAAAGGGCTTTTTGCTATAGTTTTATTAGTCTGTGAATAGAATTAAAAGGAGTGACAAGAAGAAGAACAGTTTGACTTTACTCATTTGGATATATCTTTGTGTTGATGATGATGACAAGTGGAATGTTTACCCTCTTAGAAGTTGATAGTGGAGTTGATAGTAATAGTACAAGAGCACCAAACATTGCAGTGGAAATCACGAAAGGATCACGTCGTTGTCTGGAATGGGATGCAGTATATGCAAGATATGTGATATCCTTGAGCAAATTTAAAATGGAGGATCAATTATGTTTTGCCGCTAAAGTTGATATAGCACAGGTAAATAGACTTCAATGTGCTTTAAGTGCATTGGTGAAACATATTGAAGACAATAAACAGTATCGCTAATTGTACATGCTCTGTATTATTGATATTGTTGTTGTAATTATTCAATAGAATTGTTTCGAAATCGAAAATGTTTTCTTTCTTTTTTGGTTAGGTTATGGGGCTAACAAATCAGGGACAGTCTAGATTCAACAGTCGTAGTGAAAGGATTGAAAAATGAATAAATTTGAGAAAGAGATAATTAGATCAAATCTATTGTTTATGGAAAAACATTTGATTTTGGATGATGATTTTCTCGAGTTATCTCTTAAACGCTGGATATTCTCTTGTCAGGGAACACTTGACAATATAATGAGGAGTGATTCTCCCCCATTGGACTATTGTATGAAACTTTTAAAATGTGATTCAAATGCTTATAGTCAGTTTATTGATATATTAATTGGAACAAAGCAGAATCATATTGTGGATATACTTTTGAAAATATTGCCAATGAAATCAATGTATATGGCTCCCCCCCGTCATTTGAAAGAGGTAACGTTACAGAGCTACTCCTCTCCCCCATTTCCCTCTCATTGAATTTATGGAGAGAGGATGATCAGTTTTATTTTAGCTGTGAGCGAGTTGACATCGGAAACCGAAAAATGTTCTATATGTGTCCATTGTGCATGTACACTCTTGGCAGTTGGACTCAATGTGAGAATTGTACAGTTATAGAAGACTATAGTGAAAAGTGTAGATTATGTAATCCTTGTAAATTACATAGAGGATATGCAGTACAAATTAAAGGTTGTAATTCATGTCTTGAGGAGGTGTGTGACTCTCATCCTAGAGGGCACCTGTGCTCCAATTGTCACAATGATAAATGTGATCAGTGGGAGAATACTTACCCCGCTATGATTGGAAAGAATCCCAAACGTGATTTTAGTTTATTTCTACGAGATTGGTATCGTCGTGGATTTAAATTAGTCTGGGAAGAGGAATCTGGTCTACGATTCAACTGTTGGGCAAACAAGACAATTTGGTTTCTACGTCATCGTTGTGACGACACTACTTGTTACGACTATAAGCCAAGTGATTTTTATTTTGCAGTTACCGAATGTGATTCACCATTTGAAAACACTGTATGTGATATTGCTTCAAATTGACAGATTGAAACTCGTGAATTTCATACTATGAATGCAAATAGTATCATTGACTATACAAAGAGATATGACAAGAGTGAAGTTAGATTGTACTGTAGAAAATGTGACCCTGACTTTGCAGTCAATCAAGATCAATATACAGTGAATCCAAATGATTTACCAGCATTAGTGGTTCACGACAGTTTCCTATACATCGAAGATTAATAAATCTAAAGTGAAGATTTAAAGACATTGTTGTATATATTTGCATTTTATTAATAAACAAATTCACAAACATTTTTTAAGCACTTTACTCTTAGGGCACTGAAATCAATACTATATAGGTCTGAGAGGATATTTTCCACTAGAAAGTCATTCAGACGAGGATTATCAACATAAATGTGGAGAAACTGCTTGTATCTACAGCCGTGACATTGGAACACAAAATATAGTAGTGCATGGAAGCCACAGCTTTTAGTCGTTAGATCCTGAACCCTCTTCCGATTTTGAATAATAGTTTTCCCACTGCTCTCAATATAGTTGCTGATGTGGGGTGTGTAGAATGTATAGGGTAGACCAAGAGTTTCAAAAAATTCAATCGTCTTCATTGTTTGAAAGATGCACAGCCAATGACCCGTCAGCACAGTCGACGGACTGCTATTAACAATAATCAAGGTATTGTTGACACTTTGAATTTTTCCAAGAAAGTCCGAGGGCAGACAATAGGATTTGTACTGGGACGTTTAGGGGTCCATATTAAATACATTGATTATTTGACTGGTGTTCATTGCGCTAAGTCTAGTGGAACACTGCCGTCGGGTGCGATTTCCCAATAGGTTTCATATTGATTTAGTGAGATTAGTGCAATACTCTCAGCCAATGGGTCGGCAAATGTACACTCTAAACGCACACTCCCCGTACCTACTATACTCATATCCTGTGTGCCAGACAAATCCAGTACAATGATACCATGTGTTTTAGCAAACATATCTTCGGTTATACCATTTTCAAATAGTTGAAAGTCATGATCTAGGGTTTGCATGGTCAACTCGTACAATGTTCTATAGGATTTATCAAAAGATAGATTTTAGAGTGGGATACCGTTTACTTTGCACACAAGAGATGAAAGTCCAAACATCTCGAAATTATGTGGGCATTCAGTCCATGATCCTATTGCACTGGCGCTTTTTAGAAATGCCAAAGCAAGTTTTGACGGAATTTCACCATTGATAAAGGATGAATCGGTGAAGGTGCGTGAGCCCATTGCGATATGACGCTGATTGGTGATTGTGTGAGGAACAAGTAGTTTAATATTATTTCCATTGGCTCTCAGTTTTTCCACGGCCAAAGCAACAGAACTCTTGACCTGTTGTTTGCATACATAAAGTATTGCCGTAGTGAGAGAGAGGCTTACATCGGGATTGGCTACAAGTTCTTTTCTCAATCTGAAATTGGAGGGTGAAAGCGTTAGTTTTATATCCACTTTAACATTGGGCGGCAGCTATTGGGGTACATTAAATATTTCATGACATATTTTTCCAACTAGATGTAATTCACTACTTGTAGCATTTTTAAGTGCATCTGTTCTATCAGTATTAGTAATATACTCCTATCTATTGGAGGTGCCTCTCAATTCCTTGTATGACTTGGGTGTCATCAGCATGAATTGCATATAGCTTGTATAATTTGAGAGATTGTTGCTTGTGCTCACCAGCGTGCCATTGATGTAGACACTAATTTGACGACATAAATTATGTAATATACAATTTTCATAGGATATTCCATCAGCCCGAATTGTCATTGTATTATCGGATTTACGGACTTTCATTTGCCAATATATAAATGTTGAAGACATGTCCATAGAGTAGTCTTCATTGGAATAAATTTGAAAGTGTGTATTATTGGAGAGTGGCTGTTGTTGATAAAATTGTTCCTAGTATCCATGCTTGACACTCACCTCGACATTTTCAGCATTGACTCGATTCAATGAGGCGGTGATTGAAGGTTGAGAATCCTTATGCGGTAGGTAGGACATTTTAGGAGATTTTAGGACATTTTAGGACATTTTAGGTAGGACATTTCGTTCAAGAACTCGTAGGAGGGGGACATTTGAATTACCAACCCGAGATGTTTCCACAAATGAAGCGTAGAGAAATATACATGTGTCTGTGGAGAAGGCAGGCAGGTAGTCAGCAAAAATGAAATTAGTGTTTCCGGCACTTTTGCCATTGATTATATTCATTTGAAGCCCGACGACATCCCTTACACTATCGTTCAGAATTATCTTTTCGGTAGCAATTGATGAACTAATATAGATAATGCACTCTTCTATTATATAGTTGAAATGAAAAGCTCCCGTCTTACGGGCAAAAGGTCTTTTATTGATAGAAAGACATAAATCGCTCATACAGGTGAGTTCCTCATAGGGTAATACAATGTACGGATAATCCATCCAATTGATTTTTTGAATTTGCTCTTGATCACTTGAGGATGGTTGAGGCGGCCAATCATAGGGTCTAATTTTTATTTCATATTTACGATCCTTTCTCAGGATGTTGTAGGTATTTTTGAGAATACAGTCGACAAGAGCCACTTCATACTTTCTATTGTCGTCGAATTTGATGGTGGGGGAGAGTTTCGTCCAAAAATCACTTGTTCTATTCTAGTCATTGTAGAGAGGATCGGAAACATTGGACATGAAAGTCACATAGAAATCATTGGGCATTGTCAATATCTTCAGCACTGACCCAATAATCAAAATCTGAGTTGTATCCTAGCCAGCGAACAAACAACTGTCTCTTGCCATGGCGTGTACGACTCTTTAATATCTTTTCAATTTGATAAATTTCGCTAGTGTTTCTAACTTTTTGCAGTTCATATTCATAAAATCCGCCGAGAATCTCGTCATCTTTGGTGTCTCGCAGTCGATATGTCGTGGGCTCGGTGTCCAGGATTTTGGACACTTTAAAAAGTTTTGTGCTCCATAAATATGTCTCTTTTTCAAAAATATTGGTGGTTCTATTAATTTGAACAGTATCACCAACTTTGAGTTTCTTCTTCAAATTTTTTTTCTCTTTTTCACCATTGGAGTATTGCTTTAAAAAAATCTCAAATGTATTTTCATTGTAGTAAACATCTCGAGAGCTTGAGTTGGACAGTGGTTGATGGGGTCGATGGTTGTATATCTGCATGATTTTATCTAAATCATGAATAAATTCCGATGTATTTTTCAGGGTACAATATCTTGCAATTAATAGACGAATCGTTCTTATTAATCGTTCAGCCAATGCAGCCTTTATCGGGCTGTGACTATGATAAAGTGTTATATTATATTTCAAAAGAACCTTTTGCACATGGGGATTAACAAATTCACTGCCACGATCCGATTGAATTTTTCTATATGAATCCTGTTCAAGAATACTTTCAATGGCCTGAGCAACTTCAACACCTCTCTTTGATCGCAGTGGAATGGCATATGCATAGCGACTAAAGACACTGAGTGTCACCAGTATATATTGTTCGGGTTCAATGTGACATCGCTGAGTTGTTTCTAACGTTAAAGGAACTGTTTGCATTATATGCAAAGGGAAAAAGGTTGTAGTTAGCTGATATTGATTGTCGCAAATCATATGAATCTGGTGTAGAGTGAAACTCGGTTCATTCTCTAGAGACTATTTTGCTTTTTTCAATGGGCTGGTGTTGGTGCCGGGGACAGCCTTAGAAATCGTTTTGGGAGAACTTAAACTTCCCGCCTGACCAATATTTTCAAAGACACCTTTCAGTACTTCAGCCATTTTGAACGTAAACATGTAGTGTAATGACCACTCCCTTTTTGCACACTGGAGGGTGAATTAATTCGTCTTCGCTTTTGACTAGAAGCCACAGGTGTTGTAAAATCAGTGGTGCTGATAGTATTTTCAAATATTGAATCTTCTTCTTCTTTTTTAAATGATGTTGGTGTTGGTGTTGGACTATATTCTCTTAGTTTCTTTAGAATTTGCTTATTGCCAATAAGACTTTTGGGAAAGTTTGATACACACAGAAAGGTGTATAGATTATTGTCAAAGGATAAAAGTCCTTTACGATTCGTCACCATATCACAAATTAAATCAACTAGATTATAACTTTTTCCCTGAATTATAATTCGTTTCCCTGTGCTATCGACTTGAACTTGATGTTCATCAGCAGTTTCTAGCATGAGATAAGATAATACTCTTTTACTCTGTTCTCGATAGGTCAGCGGCAATAGGTTTCCAATTTTTGATACAATTGAATTCAAGTCTTTCTCCTTTGATTGTGCAGAATCTTGAGGAGATGTTTCCTGTTTAGAGGGAGCAGTGGCGGCGGCGGCGGCGGCGACGGTGGGTCTCTCACGATAAGGTTTATGCTTGTCCACACGTCGCAATGCATCTTAAAGTAAAAGCAGTTTTTTGTCATCGGCAATATTCTCATCATTAATGAATTTGCTTGGATTGTCTTCAAAATGTTCGACGGGCAAGAGGACAAGTTCAAATGTTGTCAATTTATAGGTTTTAGCCATTCACTAGAAAAAACTGTTTACAAGTCCTGCAATTATCGGTAGTAAAAGTGTGAAAAAGCTACCGCCCGCTTGAAGGAGCCGTTTTCTTTTAAAATTGTTTGAATTTTTTTTAAAAGACAAGGTAAGTAAAGTTGCAAGAAGCTTCTTTTTATGTTTTATAAAACCTTATTGCCGTTTTAAAATTCCCTAAGTTAAATTTAAAAAAAGTTCAGGTTTTATATTAATGAAATATCCGTCAACACCCTTTTTGAGTATAACATTCCTAAGCAAGGTTCTTGAAATGCTTAAAACGGAAAATACATGTCATGGTTCGTGTAGTTTCTTCAGTGTCATAATGGCGACTAATAGTCTTTTCTACTGTTCACCGGAAGATATACTGTAATTTCTTTGTTGAAAATGTCGGTGATTACACGTAGATCCTCGGGCGTGCTCTGATTAAGATCCAGCAAAATGTAACCGTAGGGCTTGCTAGTCGCCTGAGTGTACGCTGACAACAGAAATTTAGGGGCGCCGGGGTATATCTGCTTATTGAGAGTTATGAGTGAGCTAGAATCACGAACGACTCGATAGATAATATAGACAGTGCAATTCAAAGCAAGGGTTCGCATACATTTGCTTTGATGAAACAGATTGTGTAGAACTAGAGTAATGGAAATGTGTTCATGATGGGAGCGAACAGTGAACAATTGTAGCATTTCCTGTGAGAACTGTTCAATGGATTCAGCCAAATCATCAATAATCAACCACGAGTTCGATTCAATACTATTGAAAACATCAAGTCCCCGTATGAATTGTATTGGTATGGTTGTGGCAATAGCTTTTATTTTATCATAGGACTCTTGCCAAATACTATAACAATAGTAGATTTTTTTCGGCTTCTTCAAAAACATTTTATCGCAATTTTGAATTATTTTAGCTAAAAGTGTTGTTTTCCCCGACATTGAGGGACCACACAGAAGCGATCTGAAGGGTATTTTATATTGATACATGCTGTTAACAACAGTCGGACTACAACTAACTGTAAATTATGTATGTCCAATGAATAAGTAGTAGCAATAATTTTCCCCATAGATCTATCTATTCAAGAACAAAAAAAAACAATATTTCATGGCAGCATTTATTTCGGCACTGCATGAAAACAAATATTTGTTCAACATGAACTGCAACGATAAAAATAACACTTGTTCAACAAGAACAGTTGACAAAATTCCATGGTCAACATGAAAACTCTATTTTTTCAACATGAACTGCATTTATAACACTCTATTTACAATAAAAAAACACTTTTGTCAATAATCAGCACTTTTTGTCTTTAAAAAAAAAAAAAAAAACACTTTTCTATACAACACTTTTATGTACATCTTTTAAAGCAATTATTGTATTTAAACACTTTTCTGTACAAAAAAAACACTTTTCTATAAAACAACGACAAAAAAAACAGAAAACACTTGGAACATGAACTAGCACAGTTGAACATTATGGTGAATTTAAAGGTGGGATCCCCCCCCCCAGGGCCGCGGGGCCGAAGGCCGGCCGGCCACGGGCGGGACCCCCCACCCCCCTGGGCAGCCGCGAGAAGGACCCCCCCCCCGGGAACCGTGGGGTGAAAAAACCGTACAATAGTTGTCGTCACTGCTGCTACAGGTAAGTTGAGGTTGAGTTAGTTGGGTCAGTGGTGGTGGTGGTGGTGGTTAGTTGGTTAGTTCAGGTTAGGTTAATTTATCCAGACCAAGTTGATTACGATAGTCTATGCATTCAACTCGGTCTGAAATACGGTAGTGGCCATGAGGCAAGACACTCACACCATTTTCGAGCACATAGACTTTGTCGGATATACATGACATTGCATTCTTTTCCACTCTCACAGTATAATTTCTATACTGTAGAGAGTGAATTGCAAGCACTTGTGCTCTCGGCACTAGGCTACTTTCTACACAGTCTCTGTACACGCTCATGTTAAAATTGCTCTTTACAAAATATTTAGGCACCCCTTTAGACGCCTTCTTTTCTTCCCCTACCAGAGTTTCAATTCAATAAACTATGAGGCCCGGAACCACCCTCCCGGATATCAAATCACTCCCCATATCGAATTGTAACATTAATAGCTGGTTGTGGGCTTGACGTTTCACCAGCTCGGGGTAGAGGGATGGATTCCAGTTGGTAAAATCCATCCGCGAGCTGATGTGTTCCCCCTTTTCTAAACCACCCAATAAATCTTCAGTCCCATTTACCTTTAACAGCAGAGAATCTGTATCCCCATAGTAAACTTGAACCTCCCCCTCCCGTGGCCATTGCACCTTGCACACATTGTAAAAAAACGACAACATGACCTTTTTGGAAATTTCTAGTACTGAACTACCTCCCGCTATATTCTTGTTGAGTACCACATTTCGCTTTCGCCTGTGTAGAAGAACCATACCAGTCTCTATGCTCGTGAACGATGTAAAATTGGGATCGGCAATAATTCGTGCACACTAGAGGGTCAGTCACGACATCGCAGCGAGATCTATTACGTACGCTTTCACACATTTTGCCAAACGCTGAATTTAGAATGAGCTTATACATGTCCTTCTCCACCTTTGAGTTTGCCCTAGAGCGTTTATCGACAAAGGTGTCGATAAACGTTTTCAAGTATGGTCGCTGATTAAACTGCAGGACCCTATGTATTTTGATGATTTTAAACCATTGTTCACCATCCAGTGCAAAAGCACAAGGTGAACAACGATAGTATCCTTAGGGTCCAAATCAGCAATCAGTTTCTGTTTAGAGGGAGTCCAATGCATCCTCATATCCTCAACCAATGATCGATTGTAGGGGCTCAGCGAGTCCCTGCTCACGGGTCGATTGATACAGGAAAAGACAAAATATTTGACTGAGTCTTGAAGCGCCGGCGTGATGTAACCGTGAACTTCAAAGAACCTTTCTTGTGGCCCGTTGTCCTCGATGGTGATAATGTCAGAAAACTAACGAGGTTTATCAAGCCATTGATAGTTGCCACATAGTACAGACTCGTGGGACATTACCAATGGGTAATACGAGTTCAAGTCCAAAAACACTGCATTTGACTGTGCACCGAGGCTGTGTCCAGACGGATAGGTTGACAATGCGGTCCCCGTGAACAATATACCCTTCTCTCAGTGAACGCTCTACAAACATGTTTTGATCTAAGTCGGTGATTAGATCTATTTCCTCCCTACTAATTTTTAAAATCAAATCCATCACTAAATGGGGTGTGGAAAAATAATAGCCTATATCTAACCCGAACTCTGAATAGATTTGGTCTGTGTTCTTACAGACTATATCCAACAGAGTTAGAACGTCACTGGTCAAGTACAGTCTACAATAATCCCACCCATTTTTACAATCCCCCTTAGACCACACCTTCTTGGCAAACTCATACTCCTCGGCTGTGCATTCACTGTTGGTCAGTGAATTGTAAAAATCTTCAATTGGAGGTAGTTTCACCTCGCTTAAGCGAGCGCCAGAACAGTAATAATCGTATGCGTATATACCTTTGCTGGTTAACAGATCATACATTTCACTGTCTGGAAAGTGCTGTTTAAGCAAGGGAAAGCTATCAAAATTCTCGCTTTTCTGCACTTGAATCAATTAACTCAATTCCTTGGGAAAAAAACTAAAGGAATCTAAAAACCTGATTTTATTCCAACACGTTTGACCATTATTCACTGCCTGACATTTAAGCTTGAGAAGCAACAACTTCTTGACCAATTTGAGGATAATTTTATTGGTAAATGAACTATTTACCCTTGGACTATCTACTCGTCCTCCCTCCCTCTGCATACGTGCCAGTGCCGGTAAAATAAATTTTAAGTCATATTTAGAGTTGTGCATAAAAACATGGATAAAAAACTGCTGGTTAACATTTAAGTTACACGATTGATGCGCAACCCCCCTAAAATTACTACCCCCTGAGGATATTTCCTGCCACAACTGATTATGATCTCTGAATTTCCCCCTCCCCCCGCCTCTTTTCCCGTTAGTCCCCGTACCGCCCTCTACAAACTCACCCGTACAGACCCCACATATTATTTTATCTTTGATAGCGAGATGATCCTCGGCAGACAAAACCATTGGATAATAGGTATTTCTCAAACGAGAAATAGTACCATTAGCCGTGCCAATTAGTTCAGTCAATGTTTTGACCATGCACTTGCTCTCATCCAATGTCTCTACTATTTCTAACAACCGCATGGTGTTAGAACTGTCTCTTTGCGCGTGAGCATAGGAAACTGCAATAGCCTGATGTTCTTTGACTCGGTTTGGAAATTGAGGGTCGTTCACCTCCACCAGCTTAGCTTCACAGTCCAAAGATATTTTGTTGCACTGGAGAAGTGTGTTCTGGAAATTTTTGAAACGTAAAATAGCCCTATCCCCAGAAACTGTTTCCACTGTCTGGTACCCACGTCGTCTACAATGCTTCACGTGATTCCGTAGTTTCATATCACTACGAAATTCTGACAAGCATGGTTGACAGTAAAACGTACCCCAGTCTGCTTACCACCCCCAGAACGCTACTACTGTCTGTAATAGGATTAAAATGCCCAATTGACTTTACAGGGTCACTAGGTGGTGTGTATAACAACCAAACCCAGTGTCTGACCAAATCAATTGACGGGCCCCATACAGGGAAGACCACCCCTTCTTTTTAAACGAATCCCATCTTCAAATTCAGTTTCATACTGAACCACAGTAACGCCGATATTTAAGTGGGCATTAGCCTTTTCAAAAATGTCAATAGATCGAAGCGTCACTGGGTATTTCCCCTCTAAGCAAGAAAAATCTACTATGGGGAAATCGGACCCGTCCTTCCCATGCATACCCCAATTGTCTAAATTCGTCTTGGTAGCGTCATCTGCTAGAGGCTGAAAGGCTGAGATGATGAAAGTATACTTGAAACACATTTGACCTGTTTCAAAACAAATCTTCTGGACACCTCGACAATCTACTAGATCTGGATTATATTTTAATTCTACTGCCCTCCCGCCCCCATGCCCCCCTCTTAAAATAAAATCTTTATTAAATTTAAAAATATTTAAAATTAAATTTTCAACAAAAAGAACTAGAGACCCACTCCCATTTTCGTTAAAGTTCTCAAGATGCGTTATAATTTGATCTACCCAATCCATGAAAGCACCCTCAAAATTTTCCAAATTCGAATAAACCAAACGCATCTCGGACTGCATATAATGGTAATAAACTTCGCTTTTCCCCTCATTTAAATAGAACAACTTTAAAACAATAGAAACCTTAATTGATTACCTCCCCCAAAACTGAATTTGATTCTCCAGTAGTTCAAGAATTTTATCTACATAATCGTGCACATTTTCTATAGGTTCAAACACAAAAGTCAATCCCATTAGTGAAGTAAAAGGGTCTCCCAAGGTTGTAGTGTAAACATCTATTTCATTTAAAATTCTATTCGACAATTGAAAATCAGGGAAAGTTGTACCCCCCTCCTCCTCTTGGCGATTACACCCACTCCCAAGTTGTTAATCCATCTTTTGAGGATTCTCCACTTCAGGTGTTTGAAGTAGGTAATCAGTGGGAGGAGGGTTCCCTGTAAAATACTCTAAAATTTGTAGGGTATTTGGACTCAAGTCCGCCTGCTCAACTCTACTAGGTTCTACCTTGAAAAGAAAAATATTTAAAAAATCATCAATATTAGATGGTACAGCAATGAAATCATTAATATCGTGCCAGTCCCTGATGGTTGAATTGTTTTGGAACTCCGTTGGCTCTTCTTTCTCGTCTTCACTCGATGGTGAGTAAAGGACCAATGCTCCAACCTATAAATGAAAAAGAGCTTATTTTCAAAGTGTTCAAATCATCCCTACTGTTAAAATTTGGATTATTGCTTAATAACATTTGGTTAATTCAACTGAAAGTTCCATTTTAAGATAATCTAAGATATGACATAGAAGGCGGCAATTTGTTCGTTTATTTTCAAAGTGTTCAAATTTCTCGGGTCCGGAGCGCTTCCTGCGGCGCTTCTCGGGCCCATAGCGTTTCCTGTGGTGCGTCTCCGTCCCGCAGCATATCTTATATTAGTATAAGATATTTACAGTCTAAAACGTTGCATGACATAGAAGGCGGCAATTTGATATTGTTCAAACAATCCCTCCAAAAAAAATTTCATATTAATACTCTTTATCTGCTCTGGGAAAAAAAACAACAACAAAAACATGATTTGAAAAGGATAGCCATCTCCTCTCATGATATACAACTGATTCAGATATAAATTTTTTTTTTATAATATTTGTAGAGGCAAGGTGAACCATTCACCAATAAAGCAATTTATAATGCAATGGATTTTGCTACTTATTATGAGCGGGATATAGAGCATTTTTTTTTTGGCTTCACTAATCTAATTTAGCAAAGGGTGAATGCATGCACTTGACATGATTCTACAGGGGGAACATTATACTTCCTTTGGGGAGAAGAAATCTGTCAATATCCCGCTGGGATATACTTTTACGCAATGTTCGAAAATGATGCGTGTATAAAAGGAATAAAAAAGTTGGAAGAAAATGGTAGATATTTCTATATGATAGGTAGGAAAAAATGCTTACATTTGCAAAATCCGTCTCGACTTGGATGTCGAATGGATCTGATATAGCATGCTGGAGGGTAACCTCCTGACCTAGCGTTGATGGGGCAGCTATTAGAGGTCCAAGGAGAGTGGATGTGCTAGCGATGTCACATCCCAATACGGCTTGGGTAGGCATCACTTGTTTAGGAGGCTTCGGCCAGCGACCATATTGCATGACAGTAGCCTTCGCAGGGCCCGCATTATTAGCCCTTGCTCTCTTACTGGGTGGTGGCGACGGGCATTCTTCACAATTTGCCTTAAAAAGAAGAGAAAAAAGTTAGTTTCAAAATAATTTGCCCCTTTTTTACAGAAAGAAAGTTAGTATCACCATCCATATAATTTTGTCTAAAAAAGCATTTATCTCTTTTCAGTAAAGCAAAAAGTAAAAATTTCGCGAGAAATATATTAGGCTTAGAAATCAAACGTTTTTATTAGACAATCAGTAGTCTATAACCATAGGATAGGAATCACTGTTTCTATTTTTACCATTTAGAAAAATATTAAATTTTCCAGTCTATAGGCTTTAAATTAGATCGTTAACTCAGCGGTCTATAGACCTAAATTTTGCAAACATAGGTTAAAATGCTATTCAATTTACACATAATATAAGCTTCGTGCAACTCCCAAAGACTTTTCTAGCCCTGCACAGTTTGTTTTTATTTTACAATGATGGCGGTAGAATTGAGACATTGCCCCCTCCCTTTTACATAATTTACTTACAACAAAGCTGTTAGAACGAGGCATTACCCCCTCTCCCTCCTGTTAAATATTTTCTTAAATAAATTGTTAGACCTTAATTTGAAAATAATCTGTTTCACTTCTACAAAATAGAGCATTACGTCTGTGCTTAATTATTGCATCATAGTGTTTTAATTTTGACGGAAGAACAGTTCCATTGACTTTGGCCGATGCACTTGTAAACACAGAGGGAAAATGTGTGATAGCTAATTTTAACCTCTCTCTGGAAAGTGTCTCATAACAGAGCGACATTTTCATTAAAAATTGACGGAATTCAGTAGACACTTTAAATCACAATAGAGAAAGGCTAAAATTTAACGAAACGATTATTATTTCCATTTGCGAGAATTTTCTATCCCTGCACAGTTTGTTTTCATTTTACAATGATGGCGGTAGAATTGAGACATTGCCCCCTCCCTTTTACATAATTTACTTACAACGAAGCTGTTAGAAGCAAGACATTGCCCCCTCTCCCCCTTTTACATAATGTCCCAAATATATTGTTAGACCTTAATTTGAAAATAATCTGTTTCACTTCTCCAAAATAGAGCATTACGTCTGTGCTTAATTATTGCATCATAGTGTTTTAATTTTGACGGAAGAACAGTTCCATTGACTTTGGCCGCTGCGTTCGTAAACACAGAGGGAAAAGGGGTGATAGCTAATTTTAACCTCGCACTGGAGATTGTGTCAAAACAGAGCGGCATTTTCATTAAAAATTGACAGAATTCAGTAGACACTTTAAATCACAATAGAGAAAGGCTAAAATTTAACGAAAAGATTATTATTTCCATTTGCGAGAATTTGGTTGTAAAATAGTGAGGGGGGGGGTTAGGTTTAGAGGGTAAACAAAAAATATTTAAGTTTTACAACGAGTATAAAGATTGTATAGTGATGTTTGTATTGTATGGGGGGGGGGATTTATCTGAATATACTAGAGGGTGAGCAAGGAAAATAATTTTATTTGAAAATAAAAAACAGGAATTAAACGAAAAGATAATTATTTCCATTTGCGAGAATTTGGCTGTAAAACAGTGAGGGGGGGTGTTAGGTTTTGAGGGTAAAAAGAACATATTTACGTTTTCCATCGAGTATAAAGATTGTAAAGTGATGTTTGTATTGTATGGGGGGGATTTACCTAAATATAGTAGAGGGTAACCACGGAAAACAATTTTATTTTGAAAATAAAAAATTAAAATGTACTCACATTGCTAATTGTGGCTGCCAAGGCTTCAAGTTCATCAATAACATTCATTGTTGCTTCCAGTGTGTCACAATACTTTCTGATAATTTAATCACATTGCACGCCCGTTATATAAGAAATGTTAAGTGTGAATTGTTATGCAACGGGGGGGAAAACCATTCGTAATCAGCTCTCTGATTGGCTGCGAAGGAGCATGTATCCAACTCGCTGATTGGCTAAGAAGGTTGCATGTACTTCCGGTTTTCTATTCCAGGACACCATGACATTCATCCCTAGAATGCACTTGTCCAAAACAACAATAATAAATAAATCCCTCAGTCCTAAATATTAAAGAAACCATAATGTTTCTTAATTCCTCCTTCCTGAATCAATAATTTCTCCGCCGATTATGTAAATCAAGTTCACAGGCTGGGTTCGACTCAATATCAAAGAAACCATAATATTTCTTAATTCCCCCGTCGTTAATCAATAATTTCCCCGCCGATTATGTAAATCAAGTTCTCTGGGTAGGTTCGCCTCAAGATTAAAGAAACCATAATGTTTCTTAATTCCCCCGTCGTGAATCAATTATTTCCCCCACCGATTATGTAAATCACGTTCTCAGGTTAGGTTAGCCTCAAGATCAAGTAAACCATACTGTTTCTTAATTCCCCATGCGTGAATCAATAATTTCCCCACCCATTATGTAAATCAAGTTCTCAGGTTAGGTTCACCTAAAGATCAAAGAAACCATAATGTTTCTTAATTCCCCCTTCGTGAATCAATAATTTCCCCGCCGATTATGTAAATCAAGTTCTCAGGTTAGGTTTGCCTAACAATCTCATAACATTCGCATCGAGCATGTCCATTCACACTGACAACGAACAGACATAAATCATCCATAAACATCCATGAAAAACATCAAATAAATCGACCAACACACATAACCGTCCATGAAAACAGACATAAATGTGAGAAAGTTCCTGTTTTTTCATTCTCACTGACAAAAACCATAAAACATCCATAATTTGATGTTGACAACCATGAAAAACATCAAATAAATTGACCAACACACATAACCGTCCAAGAAACATCCATAAAAGTGAGAAAATTCCTGGTTTTTCAAGTGAGAAAAATTCAGTTTTTTTATTCTCACTGACAAAAACCATAAACCACGTGGTGGGCGTGGGACTGGTACCCCCCTTTCTACTGATCTTGAATAGCCAACCTCCCTTGCCCTCTTAAGTGGAGGGGAGGGGGGCAATACATTCTTCATAATTGTCCTTAAAAGAAGAGAAAAAAGTTAGTATTGAAATAATTTTCTCCTTTTTCACAGAATAAAAAAAAATAGTACCCCCTAGCCATAATTTTGTCTAGAAAGCATTTATCACAAAGAAGTCCCCCTCCTCAGCATTTTCAGTAAAGCAAAAGGTGAAATTTGCGAGAAATGCTCCTATTTTTACCATTTGGAATTTTTTTTCTTTTTAAATGTTTCCCCGTCTATAGGCTTTAAAATAGAAAAAGATTGTTAACCCAGCAGCTTATAGGCCTAAATTTACGATCTTAGATGTAAATGGTATTCAATTTACACATAATAAGGCTATCTTTTTCTTAGAAACCCCTGGCCCTCTTACTGCCTAACGCGAAGAAACAGTTTTGTTTTTTCACTTTACAATGATGGCGATAGAATTGAGGCATGGCCCCTTCCCCTTTTTTACATAATGTCCTAAAAATATTGTTAGCATTAATTTTGGAAATAACTTGTTTCACTCTTACATAGAATATAGAATTCCAATGTCCTAAATATCTATATTAATTTTGCAGACAATTTGTTCTCAGTTATTTCAGAAAACACAGAATTACGCAAAACATTGAAACCTAGATTGGCTAAACTGCTAACGTAAACAAACAGGAAGTGCTTTAAAAAGGGTGACAACTAATTATATCCTTGTGGGAAGCTTATGTCAAACCAGAGCGGCTTAATGCCTAAGAGTAGACGGATGTTGTCTGTCGCTTTTAGCTAGAAATAAAGAAAGCATGAATTTTATCGAAAAAATAGAATTATTACTATTGCAAGAATTAAAGTCATAAACATAGGATGGGTTTTGAGGGGGGGGGGTTGGTTTAGGTGAAAAAAAGAACATATTTTACGTTTTCTAGCGAGTATAAAGATAGCATAGTGGAGTTTGTATTAGAGTGGGAGGGGGGGATTCACCTGAATATACTGGAGGGTGACCAAGGAAAATAATTTTATTTTGAAAATAAAAAATGAAAATGTACTAAAACAGAACTCACATGGTAAATTGAGGTTGCCAAGCCTTCTAACTCACCAATAATATTCATTGTTGTATCCTTAGTGACACAGAACTTTCTGATAATGTAATCACAATGCATGCCCGTTATATATGAAATATCAAGGGCGAATTGCGATGTAATGGGGGAAACCATATGTAGGTGACCCTCTGATTGGCTTAGAATGAGATGTAATCTACTCTCTGATTGGTTTAGAAGGAGACATGTGATCCTGTTTCCCATTCCTGGATCATAATATTTTCCCTAGCGTACACCTGGACGAACAACAAAAACAAATCAATTGACCTTGGAAATTTAGTTCCCCTAGATCAATACATTCCCCTAGCGATTATGTAAATCACCCCTCGTGTCATTACACTTGGCCGAACAACAACAACAACAACAAAAAATAAATCAACCTTGACATCATCCATTAGATATTAATAAACCATGAATAAATGGAGTCCCGTTCGGACTGACAACTTATGTGTTCTCCCTGGGGATTATATGCCCATATATGGTGCCCCGTCACGAGTTATCGGATCAATACAATTCCCAATCGATTACGCAATCGATTTCTCAGAAATCCATTTCCCCTAGGGAGTCTATGCCCATATATGGTGTTTGTTCCGGAACTCATGAGGTTAGGTTAGGTTACGCAATCAATTTCTCGGAAATTCATTTCCCCTAGGGAGTCTCTGCCCATATATGGTGTTCGTACGGAGTTAGACTCAATTGTAGATGGCAGCAGGGGTGAGGGGTCGGACCTCATGATTGGGTTCTACTGGCATCAAAGGTTTTTTATCGATGTTGAAAGCTCTAGTGCCCTATTTATGAGTCAAAAGTGACTGAAGGACAACCAGTGCCCCGAATTTCCAAAGCGAATCAATTCCCAAAACACATCCAGTCAAAATTTTGAGACAGCTGTTTTGCTAAGGATAGTTGAAAGATCCAGTAATTATGTCGTTGGGCATTTTAGCCCCCCTAAGTCCTGAGGGCAAGGGCAGTAAGTTTGGCAATTCGTCCATTGCTTATATACAGTAAATATTATTGAAAAGGTAGGCATGTTCGACCTTTACTTTCCAAAAATACGAAGGGTATTCAGGTGACGCTTTCAGTTAATGTTGAAGGAAGTGTTGAACTAAAAACAAAAAGCGTTATGTGCATATGGGTTGTTAGAGCGTAATTCAGGAATGACTGAGTATTAATTTGGAACTTTCAGGAAATGTTAAGGGAGATGATCAATTGTCCAAAAACACAATATTTACACGCTACTACCACTACTACTGCAACTATCACTACAACTACTACTACCACTCAGACTACTGCTTATGTAGTGAATACTACCAAGCTGAGGGTATTGAAATGAATATTTGAGGGAATATCGAGAAGGAAGTTGAACTAAATCAAAACGTGTTATGTGAATATAGATTGTCAAAAGAGCATATCAGCCATATTTTTGGAACGACATACTGTATCAAGGTAAAACTTCGGGGGCCCCACGAGGGGGATGTTCACCTGACCAAAAGTTTACATTTACATGCTACTACTGCAATTAATGCTATTGCTACTACTATTACTACTACTGCTAATAAAACATCACTACTGCTGCTACTTCTCCTACTACTACTACCACTGTGATAAAAGTAATATTTAGGCTGAGTGTATAAAGGTGAAAAATTGAGAGAATATTGAGGGCAAATTTGAAATAAATAAAAACATACCATATGCATACATATTATCAAAAAAGCATATCTCAAGAATGGATTTAGGTATTTAGTCACAACTTACAGAGAATACTTAAAGAGGAAATTGAATTGACGAAAAGGTAATATGTGGCAGCTACTACTAATACTACCATCATTAGTACTTTTACTTCTACTACAATTACTACTGCTACTACTACTCCAACTACAACTTCTATTGCAACTACTTGTAAGGCTAAGAGTATTAGGATGAAAATTTCAAGAAGTATATGAATATATAGGTTATTAAAAGGGCATATCGGCTAAGTCATAGCAACAGTTAACTGAATTAAGTTGAAACTTCCAGGTCTTGATATGGGGGCTGCTCAGCGGATCAAAAGGCAAAATGTTAATAATAGTACTGCTGCTACTAGTTCTAGCGCCATTACTGTTAGTACTACTACTAGTACTAATGCTACTACTAAGACTTCTATTACAACTGTGCCTAAGGGTGTTAAAGTGATATTTTCAAGGTATGTTGTGACGGAAGGGTGATCTTAATCACAATAAGCCATCTTTGTGCAGGTTATCAAAAGGGCGTATCAGCAATATCTTAGGAATGGTTTGGTCTGTGAAGTTGGAACTTACAGGGATTGTTTTGGGGAATGTTTAACTAACCAAAAGACAATATTTGCATCCTAATGCTACTGCTTCTAGGCTACTCATAATATTACTACTTCTAATGCTACTGCTTCTGCCACAAATATTACTACTGCTGCTGCTACTACTGCCACTAAAGCTAAGGCTACTACTATTAATTATACTGCTACTACTACAACTAATAGGATTACAATTGGTACTACTACTACTACTGCTACTAAGGTTAAGGGTATTAAGGGGAAAAATTTGGGGAGCACTGGAACAGTATTGAACTAAATAGAAACAGACTATGCGCATGCAGGTTCTCAAGATGACGGATCAGCAATGCTTCCGGAAATGTTTATGGTATTAAGTTGAAAATTTCAGCGTGTGTTGAGGGGGATGTTGAAGGAAACCAAAGATGCTATGTGGATGCTGCTACTGCTGCTACGAATATTGCTACTACGCAAGCTAAGGGTTTTAAGTTGAAGCTTTCAAAGAATATTTTGGTGGATGTTGCACTAAATCAAAACCAACTCTGAGCGTGTAGATTGTCAAAAGCGTGACACAGCAATATATCAGGAACGGCTCACATTATTAAGGTGGACCTTTCAAGGTAAGTTGTGAGGAATTTTGAACTTGCCAGAATGAAATATGTTTATACTATTAATACTAAAAAAAATAGCTGTAATTAATGACGCTAAGGGTATCAAGGTAAAACTTTTAGGGAAAGTGTAGGGGAAGTTTCAATTAAACTAAAAAACTTAATGCATGCAGGTTTTCAAACACGCATATTAGCAATATCATAGGCAGTGCAGCGCTATCATAGATAGCAGCATCATAAAAACTTCTAATGGAGCTTATCCGATTGGAAATTAAAAGTTATATTGTCCTTTTAAAGAGTCAAAAATGATTGGAGGGTAAACATACCATTTCCCAAGTCCACTAATTTTAAAGCACATTCAATCAAATTTTGATACCGCCATTTTGTTCAACATAGTTGGACGGTCCAGCAATTATGTCCTTAGGGATATTAGGTATGTCAACCCCCCAGAGTTATGCAATTTGCTCATTATGCCTTAAAAATAAATGTTGCTTTAAAGCTAAATCAAAAGGCATTGTGTGTATACTGGCTGGTAATAAGATATCTTAGCAATATCCCGAGTACGACTGACGATATTAAGTTGAAACATTCAGGGCTACTATTATTACTGCTTCTGCTCTTAAAACTTAACTAAACCAAAAAAGTGTAAGCGTATCCAGGTTGTCAAAGAATATAGATGCTTTTTTGAGAATGGTATTGGTAAGTTATATTTTTCATGTCAACTTGAGGAGGTATAAAATTAAATTAAGCAATACTAATTGCGTTCAGATTTTCAAAAGGCTGTATGTTGTTGGAAATTCTTGAAAATTTTTCTCCAACTTGAAGAATACATATATACATATATATGTATATATATATATATATATATATATATATATATATATATATATATATATATATATATATATATATATATATATATATATATATATATATATATATATATATATATATATATATATATATATATATATATATATATATATATATATATATATATATATATATATATATATATATATATATATATATATATATATATATATATATATATATATATATATATATATATATATATATATATATATATATATATATATATATATATATATATATGTGTGTGTGTGTGTGTTGGGGTTCCACCCCTTGTTTCTTTTCTTTTCAGATAAATGACCCGTTTTCTTCTGTAATTACATTTGCCTATAAGATTATTTTCTATCATAGGTTAAACTCTCGTTAGTAAACTCCCTCCTAAATACCTCGCTTTTCCGCCTAAGTTGTTTTTTTTTTTTTTTTTTGTCCTAATGCCTTAAGAATGAATTTTGAAACACAAAGGCCTTTTCATTAGAATAAAATGATTTTTTATAGTATTAAAAAACTTCGGCGTCAAGAACAAGGTACTTTGGAAGAAGCAGGCCCTTTCATGCACGGAATAATTTCTGTTAGTTATCATTTTTATCAGGTATGGTGTACGGGATAACCTTAGTATTTGGAATGAAGGTAAGGCAGAAATTTTTTCAATAGAGGTTGAATTAAATGGTAAAAATAATATCATTAGTATGGTGTATAGGCCTCCCAGTGCTCACTTGGATGATTTAATCGAGGGATTTAATGAGCGGCTTGCCAAACTACCCCCAGGTTGTAGCCAGGCTGTAGGCGATTTCAATTTTAACCTTCTTGATTTGTCTGGAATGAACGGTGATTTTTTAAATCTTATGATTTCGAGTGATTTGTATCCCCTCGTGTCTTTGCCAACCAGAATAATTTCACAAAGTGAATCATTCATCGACAACATTTTTGTCCGATCGAATGATCTTCAAAAGAGCTTTGCTTATGTGATAGATTTCCAAGGATCTGACCGTCTTCCGGTCATTGCTACAATTAATCACCCTGTGAAAAAAAAAATGCGAAATAAGAAGGTCGTAACTAGATTGATGAAAAAAGAAAATCTCCAAAAATTTGCAGAAGAGATTAGCATTGTTGAATGGAGCCCAGTTCTTGAAGAAAAAGAATGCCCTTCTAGAGCATTAGATTTACGAAAGAACATAGCCTTTAAAGGCTTTAAAGTCAAAAAACTTATTCCACGAAAGCCATGGATATCGATGGAAATAATTGATGAAATATAACTGAGAAATAGGTTATATGAGAAATATTTGGATGTTTGGAGCTATGAATCATCTGACCTTTTAAAACACAGAGGAATTGAGTGAATAACCTCTGACGAAAAGCAATCTCTGAATTTTATAGCCGGAAATTTGAGGATAGTAAAGGAAATATGAAAGATACATGGAGGGCAATTAATGATCTTGTTAGTGGCAAGGAAGATAGAAGTAGGGAAGAGTAGAGGTGACCCTAGTACTCGTGACAGCACACCAAATATGGGCATAGAATACTGACAGCACACCATATATGGACATAGAGTCATTAGGGAGAATGATTGCGTAATCGGTCAATGACCTCTTTTTCCAAGGTCGATTTATTTGGTGTTTCTATGTGTAATAACTCCTGAACGAAGGTTGCACATGCGCATTGAATTCTAACGGGAACAATTTTATTGATCTAGGAATCGAGGGGGAAGTGAATTCCCGAGAACTTGATGGCGTAATCGATCGTGAATATTATGATCCAGAAATAGTATTTGTTATTGCTGCTCCCGCCAAATGTTAAGAGTTTCCCGGAAACAGTTAGATCACGTGTTTCCTTCTCAGCCAATCAGCGAGTCGGTTACATCCCCATTCTCAACCAATCAGAGGGCTTGTTACATATGGTTTTCCCCGTTACATAACAATTCGCCCTTGAGATTTCGTATATAACGGACATACAATGTGATTCAATTATCAGAAAGTATTTTGACACCGTGTAAACAACTAAAATGGATAATATTGATGAATTAGAAGCCTTGGCAACTACAATTTACCATGTAAGTTCCGTTTTAGTACATTTTCAAATAAAATTATTTTCCTTGGACATCCTCCAGTCTATTCAGCTAAAATGTAAATATATTCCTTTACCCCACACCCCCCCCCCCAAACCATACAAACATCATTATAATCAATGTAAAACATGAAATATATTCTTTTTACCCTTCCGCCATTGTTTTACAATCCCAAATTCTCGCAAAAAGAAATACCATTTCGTTCCATTCCTTCCTTCTATATCCTAGCTAAAAGCGACCATTGACTTCTATAAATTTTTAATGAAAATGCCGCTCTGGTTTTGACATAGTGCTCTACGCGAGGTTAAAATTAGCTGTCACCCCTTTTCCTATGTGTTTACGAGCGCGGCAGCCAAAGTCAAAAGGAACTATTTCTCCTTCAAAATTAAATACATAAAATTTTTTATTTTACCATCAAAACAACCCCCCCCCCCCCACACTTTTTAACAAAAAAACTCACGCAAAAATAAATATCTTTTCGTTAAATTCCGTCCTTCTTTATCCTATCGAAAAGCGACCATTGACTTCTGTCAATTTTTAATGAAAATGCCGCTCCGGTTTTGACATAAGGCTCTACGCGAGGTTAAAATTAGCTTTCACCCTTTTTAGAGAACTTCCTGTAAAAGGTTTCACACATCCAAATGGTTTGTTTTTCCGACAAATTAAAACGGTTTTAAGCAAAAAGAGATTGCTGTATATTAAGCTTGTAGTTTCGTAACCTTGTATTTGTCAGAGAGCCGGTGAAAGAGATTATTTTCAAATTAAGTTTAACAATATATTTAGAACATTATGTGAAAGGGTGGGGGGGGGGTTGACATGCCTCAATTCTATTGCCATCTTTGTAAAATGAAAACAAACTGTTTCTTCGCATGAGAAGTAAGAAGGGTGATTCGCTGTGTAGATATGTATACCCTTTGACAAGAAAACTAATGTGTAAATATATGCGTTGCGTCTATAGGCATGTTTTTAATTTTTTTCAGGCTTTCTTTCGATAAAGTTTCTTTTATATTCCCAGGAGGGGTGCGTGAAAACTATGCTTTTTAACTTAGATATGCAAGGCTAGAAAGAAAAGTCTTTAGGAGTTGCATGAAGCTTATATTATGTGTAAATTGAATAGCATTTAACCTATGTTTGCAAAATTTAGGCCTATAGGATGCTGGGTTAACGATCTAATTTAAAGCCTATAGACCGGAAAATTTAATTTTTTTCTAAATGATAAAAATAGAAACAATGATTTCTATCCTAAGGCTATAGACTACTGATTGTCTAAATAAAAACGTCTAATTTCTATGCATAATATATTTCTCACGAAAATTTTAGTTTTTACTTTACTGAAAAGAGATAAATTACATGGATAAGGGTACTAACTTTCTTTCTGTAAAAAAAAAGGGGCAAATTATTTTGATACTAATTTTGTCTCTTCTTTTTAAGGCAAATTATGAAGAATGCGTGCCCCCTCCTTCCAAGAAAGCCAGAGAGGGTGAGGCAGCCCCATCAGTGCCAGCCCCAATGCGGCCTGGCAGAAAACTTAAGAGAGAGTGGGCGGATAACTACAATGCCGAAGCTAAGCAAGATCGTGAAATAGCCGGCCCAGCCGCGCAAGAACATAGCGCTGCCGCCCCGCCCGCCCTCCAACACACGTTACCTGGTACTTAGGGCACCCCACCCCGCAAGGCTTTTTCCAAAGTAAGCAATTTTTACAGCCAATGTATGTCTTACAATGTTTTTTTCTTTTTCAACCCCTCGATAAAGTTATAGCTGCGAGATAAACAACCCTCACCCCCAACCATTTTTCTAAATTTAGACATCACGGATATATATAAATGTAATTTTTTTGCAAATTAAACAATCTTTACAAATCTTCTCTATCATTCCGATATCTAATTATCGAAGATTTCGTTTGCCGTTCTTTTAGAATCACAGCCATTGAAAATCTAATTTATATTTTTTCTAATCTTTAATATTTTCACTATTGCTATCACATATATTTTTAGGTACCTTGGAAACACCGACTGCTCTTTTTCACCTAATTTTGAGAGAGATTATCCCATCTGTTACATATTGTCATTCTAATTTACACTGAATACTTCTATCGTGCTAGTTTTCGCTCCTACATAGAATATAAAACTCCAATGTCCTAATATTAATTTTGCAGACAATTTGTTCTCCGCTATTTCAGAAAACACAAAATTACGCAAAGGCCATTGAAACCTTGATTGACTGAAACCGCTAGTGTAAAACAAAACAGGGAAAGGAGATGCCAAAATTATTTATAATCTCGCGCGAGGAGCTTTCTGTCAAAACATAGCGGTATAATGCCTATGAAGTGTGTGGGGAAAGCGACTTAACGATTCTCAGCATTTTGAAGTTCAAACTCATTCATGTAACCTTCATACTTAAACTCATGTGTTTACCTAACCTGTAGGGACTTAGAAAAAATATTTCAACTTTTTTGGGGCATTATGTGAATGGCCGGGGGCCACGGAGCCGGTAGGTCCGGGAAGCGCCGGGGGGGCAAGGTTACGGAAGCGCCGGGGGATGTGACACGGGTCAGGAGAGTGTCACCGGGATGCGCCACGAGTCAGGTGAGCGTTGGGAGAAGCGCCGTGGGTCAGGGATGCGCTGTGGATCCAAAAAGCGCCGAAAAAAAAAAATAAATTAGTAGGGGTGATTTGAACACTGAAAATAAGCTATTTTTTTCACAAAATCAAATTACAGCCTTCCTTGTAAAGCGGCATTTTAGTTTGTATTTATCTTATATTAAGTTTGATTTTCTTTCAGTTGAATTAACCAAATGCTATTATGCAATAATCCAAATTTTAACAGTAGGGGTGATTTGAACACTTTGAAAATAAGCTATTTTTTCATTTATAGTTTGCTTTTGTCCCCTGCTCTCCGTCCAGTGAAGAAGGGTAAAAACCAATTCCAACACCACCAGTAGAAATTCAGGACAATGAAATCATTAACTCTATTGAAGTACCTTTCGAGAGTATCGAGTGTATAGGTGATTTTTTAAATGTGAATAGTGGCGCAGTTGGGCTGGGGGACATAACTTGGCTGAGCCGAAACACCGTGTAGCTTTTGGATTAATTGCTACGGTACGGTCCAGGGAATCCTCCTTCGTCTCCATCCCCCTAGAACAAATATCCACTTACAATGACTAGTCTAGTACACATTCCAACGCTTGGTGAACTCAAGTAGGGAGGGGGTACATTTGCCCGCGTTTTTCAATTGTTGAATACAATTTTGAATATTATCGTTGGTTTCAACGCGCCAGGTTGAGTTCCCGTTAATTCACTTCTGGGGGGAAATTTTGTGTATAACACTATAGATATTCTGCAGGCATATGTAGATAAAATTCTTGCACTTACGGAGACCCAGATTCAATTTTGGGGGGGTAGAGATTCAATTAAGGCTTCCATCGTTCTAAAGGTTTTTTATTTAAATGAGGGAAAAAGTGAGGTTTACTATCATTTTATACATTCCGAGATGCGTTTGGTTTATTCGAATTTAGAAAATTTTGAGGGTGCTTTCATGGATTGGGTAGATCAAATTATAACGCATCTCGAGAAATTTAATGAAAATGGTAGTGGGTCTCTAGTTCTTTTTTTTTAAAATTTAAGTGTAAATATTTGTAAATTTAAGAAAGATATTATTTTAAGTGAGGGGGGGGAAATGGCAGTAGTTTTAAATTATAATCCAGATCTAGTAGGTTGTAAAGGTGTCCAGCGGATTTGTTTTGAAACAGATCAAAAGTGTTTCAGATATGTTTTCCTCATATCAGCATATGAGCCTCTAGCTCGGGGCGCTAGTAAGAACAATTTAGACTATTGGGCTGTGCATGGGAGGGACGGGTCCCTTTTCCCAGTTGTAGATTTTTCTTGCCTAGAGGGAAAATACCCAGTAACGCTTCGATCTATTGACATTTTTGAAAGGGCTAATGCCCATTTAAATATTGGCGTTACTGTGGTACAATACGAAACTGAATTTGAAGATGGGGTTCGTTTAAAAAAGAAGGGGGTGGTCTTCCCCGTAAGGAGTCCGTCAGTTGATTTGGTTAAACACTGGGTTTGGTTGTTATACACACCACCTAGTCAACCGAACACAATCGGTCATTTTAACCCTATCACTGACATTAGTAGAGTTCTGAGGGAGGGTAAGACTAGGGTGGAATGTTTCTACTGTCCAACATGCCTCTCCAGATTTAGGAGTGAACTAAAGCTAAAAAATCACGTGAGGCTTTATAGCCGACACGGCTATCAGACAGTGGAAACGGTTTCAGGGGATAGGGCCATTCTACGATTCAAAAATTTCCAAAAAACCCTTCTCCAGTGTAACAAAATATCTTTAGACTGTGAAGCTAAGCTGGTGGAGGTGAGCGATTCGCAATTTCCAAACCAAGTCAAAGAACATCAGGCCATTGCAGTGTTCTACGCCCACGCGCAAAGAGATAGTTCTAACACCATACGATTGTTAGAAATAGTAGAAAAATTGGATGAGAGGGAGTGCATGGTCAAGGCACTGACTAAACTGATTGGCACGGCTAATGGTGCTATTTCTCGTTTGAGAAATACCCATTATCCAATGGTGTTGTCTGCAGAGGATCGTCTCGCGATTAAAAATAAAAAAATATGTTGGGTTTGTAAGGGGGAGTTTGTAGAGGAGGAGGATAAGGGGGCTAAAGGGAAAAGCGGGGGTCGGGTGAAAGTCAGGGATCATAATCACTTGTGGCCGGAAATATCCTCGGGGGGTAGTAAGTTTAGGGGGGTTGTGCATCAATCGTGTAATTTAAAAGTTAGCCAACAGTTTTTCATCCCTGTTTTTATTCATAACTCTAATTATGACTTAAAATTTATTTTACCTGCCCTGGCACGTATGCAGAGGGAGGGAGGGGGAGTAGATTGTCCATGGGTAAATAGTTCATTTACCTATAACATAATTCCCAAATCAGCTGAGAAGTTATTGCTTCTCGAGCTGAAATGGCAGGCAGTGGATAATGGGCATACGTGTTGGAATAATATCAAAGGCATTGAGTCAATTGATTCAAGTGCAAAAAAGCGACAATTTTGATAGCTTTCCCTTGCTTAAACAGCACTTTCAAGACAGTGAAATGTATGACCTGTTGATCTGCAAAGGTATATAGGCATACGACTATTACTGTTCTGGCGCAGGCTTAAGTGAGGAGAAACTACCTCCAATTGAAGCTTTTTACAATTCACTGACCAACAGTGAATGCACAGCCGAGGAGTATGAGTTTGCCAAGAAGGTGTGGTCCAAGGGGGATTGTAAAAATGGGTGGGATTATTGTAGACTGTACTTGGCCAGTGACGTTCTAACTCTGTTGGATATAGTCTGTAAGAACACAGACCAGATCTATTCGGAGTTCGGGTTAGATATAGGCTATTATTTTTCCACACCCCATTTAGTGATGGATTTAATCTTAAAAATTAGCTGGGAGGAAATAGGCCTAATCACGGATGTAGATCAGCACCTTTTTGTAGAGCGTTCAATGAGGGGAGGGTATGTTTTTCATGGGGACCGCGTCTTATCAACCGATCCGAGCGGAAAAAGCACCGGTGCAAAGTCAAATGCAGTGTTCTTGGACATGAACTCGGTGTATCCCTCGGCACTGTCACGCTACTCTTGGCCATGTTGGAACTATCATTGGCTTGAGAATTCTTGTGAGTTCCCTGACATTAACACAGTCGAAGACAACGGTCTATTAGGATGGTTCTTTCAAATGGACGGTCACATTTCACTAGTGCTTCGCTACTCAGTCAAATAGGTTGTTTATCCCTTTATTAGTCGATCCGTGAGCAGGGAGTCGCTGAGCACATACAATCGATCAGTGGTTGAGGAGATGGGGATGCATTGGACTCCCTCCAAACAGAATCTGATTGCTGATTTGGACCCTAAGGAGAATATCGTTGTTCACCATGTGCTTTTGCACTGGTTGGTGAGCAATGGTTTCAAGATCACAAAAATACAAAGGGTCCTACACTTCAATCAGCGACCCTATTTGAAAACGTTTATCGACACCTTTGTCGATAAACGCTCTAAGGCAAACTCAAAGGTGGAGAAGGAATTGTATAAACTCATTCTAAATTCAGCGTTTGGCAAAATGTGTGAGAGCGTACGTAATAGATCTTGCTGCGACGTCGTGACTGACCCTCTAGAGTGTGCACGAATTATTGCCGACCCCAATTTTACATCATTCACGAGCATAGAGACTGGCATGGTTCTTCTACACAAGCGAAAGCGAAATGTATTACTGAACAAGAATATTGCAGGAGGTAGTTCTGTCCTGAAAGTTTAAAAAAAGCTCATGTTGTCGTTTTTTTAAAATGTTTGCAATGTGCACTGGCCCCGGGAGGGGGAGGTTCAAGTTTACTATGGTGATAAAGATTCTATGCTGGTAAAGGTAAATGGGAGTGAATTGGATTTATTGGGTGATTTGCAAAAGGGAGTCCACATCAGCTCGCAGATGGATTTCACCAACTTGAATCCGTCACTCTACCCTGAGTTAGAGAAATGTCAAGCCCCCAACCAAATACTAGAATTAACATCGGAGACAGGGAGTGAGTTTGTATCCCGGGGTGTGGGCTAGTGTCTCAAAATCGAGTGCTTTGACACACAGTGTGGTGAAGAAACGTCGTCAGGTCAATGGGTACTTAAACATTTTGTCCAAAGCACTTTTCACAGGAGCGTTTATAGAGCGTGAGTAGAAAGTAGACTAGGCCCAAGAGCCCAAGTGCTTGCAATTCGCTCTCTACAGTATAGAAATTATACTGTGAGAGTGGAAAAGAATGCAATGTCGTGTATATCTGACAAAGTCTATGTGCTCGAGAATGGTGTGAGTGTCCTACCCCACGGCCACTACCGTATTTCAGACCGAGTTGAATGCATAGACTATCGCAATCAACTTGGTCTGGATAAATTAAACTCACCAACTACCCCCCGTGCAACTCACCCTCATCTAACCTGACAATCTACCCACCACTACCCCATCCACTAACCCGCAGTGACGACAACTATTGTTTTTCGCCCCTCGGCTCCCGGGGGGGGGACCCATCCCGCGGTCGCCCAGGTGGGTAGGGGGGTGTCCCGCCCATGGCCGGCCGGCCGTCGGCCTCGCGGTCCCCTGGGGGGGGGGGACACCACCTTTAAATTCACCGTAATCATGTTCAACTGTGCTACTAGTTCCCTGAGTGTATTTTTTGTTGTACAACAAGTTTTGTATAGAAAAGTGTTGTACAAAGATGTTGTACAGAAAAGTGTTGATGATGGATAAAAAGTATTTTTTATTGTACATAAAGTGTTGTAAAGAAAAGTGTTTAAAGACAATAAGTGTTTATTATAAAGTGTTATCATTGCCGAGTTCATGTTGAACAAATCGAGTTTTCATGTTGACCAAGTGTCACGTTGAACAAGTGTTGTTTTTATCATTGCCGAGTTCACGTTAAACAAATAGAGTTTTCATGTTGACCAAGTGTCATGTTGAACAATTGTTATCATATTGTTGTAATAAATGCTGCCATGAAATATTGTTTTTTTTTTGTTCTTGAATATATATATCTTTGGGGAAATTACTACTTTTTCTTTTAGCACGTATGATTTATATTTAGTTGCAGTCCGACTTTTGTCCCCAACAGCAACATGTATCAATTTAAAACACCCTTCAGATCGTGTCTGTGTGGGCCGTCAATGTCGGAGAAAACAAAACTTTTAGCTAAAATAATTCAAAATTGCGATAAAATGTTTTTGGAGAAATCGAAAAAAATCTACTATTGCTATAGTATTTGACAGGAGTTCTATGATATAATAAAATCGATTGCCACAACCATACCAATACAATTCATACGGGGACTTGATGTTTTCAATAGTATTGAACCAAACTCATGGCTAATTATTGATGATTTGGCTGAATCCATTAAACAGTTCTCACAGGAAATGCTACAATTGTTCAATCTTTGCTCCCACCATGACCAAATTTCCATAACTCTGGTTCTAAACAATCAGTTTCATCAGGGCAAATGTATGCGAACCCTTGCTTTGAATTGCACCGTCTATATTATCTATCGAGTTGTTCGTGATTCTAGCTCGCTCATAACTCTCAATAAGCAGATATACCCAGGCGCTCCAAAATTTCTGTTGTCAGCGTACACTCAGGCGACTAGCAAGTCCTACGGTTACATTTTGCTGGATCTTAATCAGAGCACGCCCGAGGATCTACGTGTAGTCACCGACATTTTCAACAATGAAATTACAGTATATCTTCTGGTGAACAGTAGAAAAGACTATCAGTCGCCATTATGACACTGAAGAAACTACATGAACAACGGCATCTGTTTTTCGTTTTAAGCACTTCAAAACAATTGCTTAGGAAGGCTATAATCAAACATGGTATTGACAGTGATTTCATTAATCTAATATCTGAACTTTGTTTAAATTTAACTGAGGGCAATGTCCAACTGCCAGAAGGTGTTAGACAACAGAAAAAGCAGCATCGTTCCAGTGTCCGCGCATTGGCTTTTAAAAAAATGGTAAAAAAAATTAAAAGAACACAGCTCCTTCAAGCAGGCGGTAGCTTTTTCACACTTTTACTGCTAATCAGTGCAGGACTTGTAAACAGTTTTCTCTAGTGAGAATGGCAAAACCCTATAAATTGACACCATTTGAACTTGTCCTCTCACCCGTCGAACATTTTGAGGACAATCTAAGCAAATTCATTAACGATGAGAATATTGCCGACGACAAAAAACTGCTTTTACTTCAAGATGCATTGCGACGTGTGGACAAACATAAACCATATCTTGAGAGACCTGCCACCGTCACCGATCCCTCTAAACAGGAAACATCTCCTCAAGATTCTGCAGCAGCATCAAAGGAGAAGGACTTGAATTCGATTGTATTGACAATTGGAAACCTATTGCCACTGACCTATCGAGAACAGAGTAAAAGAGTATTAACTTATCTCATGTTGGAAACTGGCGATCAAGTTCAAGTAGAGAGCACAGGGAAACGAATTATAGTTCAAGGAAAAAGTTTTAATCTAGTTGATTTAATTTGCAATATGGTGACTAATCGTAAAGGACTCTTATCCGTTGACGATAATCTATACACCTTTCTGTGTGAATCAAACTTCGCCAAAAGTATTATTGTAAATAAGAAAATTCTTCAGAAACTAAGAAAATATAGTCCTCCTCCAACACCATTAAATAAAGAAGAAGAAGATTCAATATTTGAAGATACTAGTAGTATCATTGATTTTACAACACCTGTGGTTGCTAGTCATAAGCGAAGACGAATTGGTTCACTCCCCAGTGTGCAAAAGAGGAGAGGACATTTCACTACGTGTTTACGTTCCAAATGGATGAAGTTTTGAAAGGTGTTTATAAAAATATTGGTGAGGTGGGAAGTTTAAGTTCTCCCAAAACGCTTTCCAAAGTCTCCGGCGCCATATTGAAAAATGCAAAAGAATATCTAGAGAATGAACCGAGTTACACACTGCATCGGAATCAAAGGCTTCGCAGTAAACAATATCGACAAACTAAAGCCTTTTTATCTCTGTATATAATGCAAATGGATCTTTAAACTTTAGACACAGTTCAACAGCATCACAATGCACCCTACAAATATATTCTGGTGGAAATCAGTATCTTTAGTCGCTATGCCAATGCCATTCCACTGCGATCAAAGAGAAGTGTTGAAGTTGCTCGAACCATTGAAAGTATTCTTGAACAGGATTCATATAGAAAAATTCAATCGGATCGTGGCAGTGAATTTGTTAATCCACATGCGCAAAAGGTTCTTTTGAAATATATTACAACACTTTATCATAGTCACAGCCCGATAAAGGCTGCAGTGGCTGAACGATTAATAAGAACGATTCGTCTATTAATTTCAAGATATTGCACATTGAAAAATACATCGGCTTTTATTCATGATTTAGATAAAATCATGTTGATTTATAATCAACGACCACATCGATCTCTGTCCAACTCTACGCCCACGAGTGTTCATTACAGTGAAAATACATTTGCTGATTTACTAAAGCAATACTTAACTATCAATGAGAAGAAGAAAAACAAGAAGAAATTTATTGTTGGGGATACTGTTCGAATCACTAGAACAACTAATATTTTCGGAAAGGGGAATTATTTTTGGAGCACTGAACTTTTTAAAGTGTCCAAAATTCTAGACACCATACCCATAACTTATCGACTGCGAGACACCAAAGATGACGAGATTTTCGGTGGTTTTTATGAATATGAACTGCAAAAAGTTAGAAACACTAGTTAAATTTATCAAATTGAAAAGATATTAAAGAGTTGTACACGCCATGGCAAGAAACAGTTGCTTGTTCGCTGGCTAGGATACAACTCGGATTTTGATTCTTGGATCAGTGATGAAGACATTAACAATGCCCAATGATTTCTATGTGACTTTCATGTCCAATCTTTCTGATCCTCTCTACAATGACTTGAATAAAACAAGTGATTTTTGGAGGAAACTCTCCCCCACCATCAAATTCGACGACGGAAAGTATGAAGTGGCTCTTGTCGACTGTATTCTCAAAAATACCTACGACATCCTGAGAAAGGATCGTAAATATGAAATAAAAATTAGACCCTATGATTGGCCGCCGCCACCGACAGGTGATCAAGAACAAATTCAAAAAATCAATTGGATGGATTATCCATATATTGAATTACCCTACGAGGAACTCACCTGTATGAATGATTTATGTCGTTCTATTAATAAAAGAATTTCCGCTCGTAAAAAGGGGGCTTTTCATTTCAACTATTCAAAGGAGGAGGGTAAGATCTACATTAGTTCACCTATTGCCAGTGAAAAGGTTATTCTCATTGATAACCTAAAGGATGTTCTTGGCTTTAAGCTCAATATAATCAATGGCACAAGTGCCGGAAACACTAATTTCATTTTTGCTGACTATCCTCCTGCCTTCTCCACAGACACTTGTATGTTTTTCTACGCTTCATTTCTGGAAACACCTAGGGTTGGTAATTCAAATGTTCGCCTCCTACGAGCTCTTGAACGAAAAACCACTCAAGAATATATTAAGCACTACAATATAAAGCATCTACAGTATATTCCCGTAAACACTTCCTATTTGGAACTCTGTCAGTTAACACTAAGAACCGAATTGGGTGATCCCCTAGCAATTTCAAAAGGTTTGGCTGTGATTAAATGCCATTTTCGACCCATCGTTCAACAGCAAGATGTCTAATAAAAAATTGGTATTCACTTGTCCCTATTTTGACTGCTATGTTAATACTCTTTGCTCGAGACAACCGTGAAATAGAATGGACTACTACAAGGGTCACTCGTCAATGTCTGGCTATGGTCCTGGCCGTTGGTTTGCTAAGCTGTTTCGCTCTTCATTACCACTGGCTAGAAAATATCTTGTACCGGCTGCGACAGATTTTGCATCCTCTACGCTATACGTTTGGGGCTCTGGCAAGGATTTTAAAAAAAGTGCTTCGGAAAATCTTAGGTCCAATGCGCGAACCCTTGGCGAGAGATTTAAACAAAATGGGAAAGGCTTAAAAAGGTCAAGAAACAATGCATAACTCATCAGTCTCCACTCAGGTCGGAAACGAAAGACATCATCCCTCTTGTCAAAGAAAAGAAGGAAAAAGCGGACACGCGCTGTAAACAGAAGTCCCAGAAAGAAAATTGTCAGATCGAAACTAGATTTCTTCTCCTAAAATGTCCTACCTACCACATAAGGATTCTCAACCTTCAATCACCGCCTCATTGAATCTATTCAATACTGAAAATGTTGATGTGAGTGTCAAGCATGGTTACTATGAACAATTTTATCCACAACAACCCCTCTCCGATAATATCCACTTTCAAATTTATTCTAATGAAGACTACTTCATGGACTTGTCTTCAACATTTATAGATTTGCAAATGAAAGTCCGTAAATCCGATAATAAATTGCCAATTTGGGGCGATGGAATATCATATGAAAATTGTATACTACATAATTTATTTCGTCAAATTAGTGTCTACATCAATGGCACGCTGGTGAGCACAAGCAACAATCTCTCAAATTATACAAGCTATATGCAATTCATGCTGATGACACCCAGGTCATACAAGGAATTGAGAGGCACCTCCAATAGATATGAATATATTACTAATACTGATAGTACAGATGCACTTAAAAATGCTGCAACTAGCGAATTACATCTAGTTGGAAAAATATATCATTAAATATTTAATATACCCCAATGGATACCGCCCAATGTTAAAGTGGATATAAGACTGACGCTTGTACCCTCCAATTTCATATTGAGAAAGGAGCTTGCTACCAATCCCGATGTAAGTCTCTCCCTCACCTCGGCAATACTTCATGTACGCACACAGCAGGTCATGAGTTCTGTTGCTTTGGCCGTGGAAAAACTGAGAGCCAATGGCAACAATATTAAACTACTTGTTCCTCATACAATCACCAATCAGCGTCATATTGCAATGGGGTCACGCACCTTCACCGATTCATCCTTTATCAAAGGTGAAATTCCGTCGAAACTTGCGTTGGCATTTGTGAAGAACGCCAATTCAATAGGATCATGGACTGAATGCTCACATAAATTCGAGATGTTTGGACTTTCATCTCTTGTGTACAAAGTGAACGATATCCCACTCTACAATCTATCCTTTGATAAGTCCTATAGAACATTATATGAATTGACCATGCAAACCCTAGATCATGACTCTCAACTATTTGAAAATGGTATAACCGAAGATATGTTTGCTAAAACACATGGTATCATTTTATTGGATTTGTCGGGTACACAGGATATGAGTATAGTACGTACGGGGAGTGTGCGTTTAGAGTGTACATTTGCTAACCCATTGGCTGAGAGTATAGCACTAATCTTACTAAATCAATATGAAATCTATTGGGAAATCACTCCTGAAGGCAGTGTTCTACTAGACTTAGTGCCATGAAAACCAGTCAAATAATCAATGTAATTAATATGGACCCCTATATGTCACAGTACAAATCCTATTGTCTGCCCTCGGACTATCTTGGAAAAATTCAATGTGTCAACAATGCCTTAATTATTTTTAATAGCAGTCCGTCGACTGGGCTGACGGGTCATTGGTTGTGCATCTTTCAAACAATGAAAACGTTTGAAATTTTTGATCCTCTTGGTCTACCCTATACATTCTACACACCTCACATCAGCAGCTATATTGAGAGCAGTGGGAAAACTATTATTCAAAATCGGAAGAGGCTTCAGGATCAAACGACTAAAAGCTGTGGCTTCCATGCACTACTATATTTTGTGTTCCGATGTCGCGGCTATACTTACAAGCAGTTTCTCCACATTTATGTTGACAATCCACGTCTGAATGACTTTCTAGTGGAAAATATCCTTTCAGACCTATATAGTATTGATTTCAGTGCCCTACGAGTAAAGTGCTTAAAAAATGTTTGTGAATTTGTTTATTAATAAAATGCATATATATACAATAATGTCTTTAAATCTTCACTTTAGATTTCTTCATCTTCGATGTATAGGCAACTGTCGTGAACCACTAATGCTGGTAAATCATCTGGATTCACTGTATATTGATCTTGATTGACTGCAAATTCAGGGTCACATTTTCTACAGTACAATGTAACTTCACTCTTGTCATATCTCTTTGTATAGTCAATGATACTATTTGCATTCATATTATGAAATTCACGAGTTTCAATCTGTCTATTTGAAGCAATATCACATAGAGTTTTCAAATGGTGAATCACATTCCGTCACAGCCAAATAAAAATCACTTGGTTTATAGTCATAGTAGGTGGTGTCATCACAGCGATGACGTAGAAACCTAATTGTCTTGTTACCCCAACAGTTGAATTGTAGACCAGATTCCTCTTCCCAGAATAATTTAAATCCGCGACGATACCAATCTCGTAGAAATAAACTAAAATCATTTTGAGGAGTCTTTCCAATTAATGCGGTGTAAGTACTTTCCCACTGATCACATTTATCAAAATGACAATTGGATCACGAGTGCCATCTGGGATGAGAGTCACATACCTCCTCAAGACATGAATTACATCCTTTAATTTTTACTGCATAGCCTCTATGTAATTTACAAGGATTATATAATTTACACTTTTCACTATAGTCATCAATGATTGTACAATTCTCACATTGATTCCAACTGCCAAGAGTGTAAATGCACAATGGACATATATAGAACATTTTTCGGTTTCCGATGTCAACTCACTCACAGCTAAAACGAAACTGATCCTCTTCGTTCGATAAATTCAATGAGAGGGAAATGGGGGAGAGAGGAGTAGCTCTGTGACATTACCTCTTTCGAATTATGGGGGGAGTCATCTAAATTGAATCCATTGGCAATGTTTTCAAAAGTATATCCACAATATGATTCTGCTTTGTTCCAATTAATATATCAATAAATTGACTATAAGCATTTGAATCACATTTTAAAAGTTTCATACAATAGTCCAATGGGGGAGAATCACTCCTCATTATATGGTCAATTGTTCCCTGACATGAGAATATCCTGCGTTTAAAAGATAACTCGAGAAAATCATCATACAAAATCAAAATGTTCTTCCATAAACACTAGATTTGATCTAATTCTCTCTTTCTCAAATTTATTCATTTTTAAATCCTTTCACTCCGACTGTTGACTCTAGACTGACCCTGATTCGTTAGCCCTAGCCAGAAAGGAAAGAAAACATTTTCGATTTCGAAACAATTTTATTGAATAATTACAACAACATCAATAATACAGAGCATGTAGAATTAGCGATACTGTTTATTGTCTTCAATATGTTTCACCAATGCACTTAAAGCACATTGAAGTCTATTCACATGTGCTATATCAACTTTAGCGGCGAAACATAATTGATCCTCCATTTTAAATTTGCTCAAGGATATCACATATCTTGCATATACTGCATCCCATTCCAGACAAAGCCGCGATCCTTTCGTGATTTCCACCGCAATGCTTGGTGCTCTTGTATTATTATCATCAACTCCACTATCAACTTCTAAGAGGGTAAACATTCCACTCGTCATCATCATAAATATATATCCAAATGTGTAAAGTCAAAACTGTTCTTCTCACTCCTTTGAATTCTATTCACAGACTAATAAAACTCTAGCAAAAATCCTTTCCTTATATTCCCTCCGCCGCTAATATGTAACAAGCCCTCTGATTGGCTGAGAAGGAAACACGTGATCTAACTGTTTTCGGGAAACTCATAGCATTTGGCTCGAGAGCAACAACAACAAATACTATTTCTGGATCATAACATTCACGATCGATTACGCAATCAAGTTCTCGGAAATTCACTTCCCCCTCGAGTCCTAGATCAATAACATTGTTCCCGTTAGAATTCAATGCGCATGTGCAACCTTCGTTCCGGAGTTATTACACATAGAAACATCAAATAAATCGACCTTGGAAAAAGAGGTCATTGACCGATTACGCAATCATTCTCCCTAATGAATCTATGTCCATACATGGTGTGCTGTCCGTATTCTATGCCCATATTTGGTGTGCTGTCACGAGTACTAGGGTCACCTCTACTGGGAAGAAGTATATTTAAGTAGATGCGACAGTGATGATAAAAGTGCAATAGTAAATAAATTTGGTGAATTTCCTCTAACATTGGACCTGAAGTGCAAACTAGTGTTTATAATAAGTACCTAAAATGCAGTGTAATATTCGTGATGAAAGAGGTGAACCCATGGAAATGAGTTTTAGTTTGTGTACCAGTGAAGAAGTGAACAGGATTGTAAAGTCACTGAAGTCTAATTCACCTGGAGTTGATTGTTTGTCCCTTCGAGGGCTAGAAGCGATTTTAGGTTACATACTACCCTGTCTGGTTTTTATTATAAACCTTTCTCTAGAAAAGGGTAAAGGCTGGATAAAGGATAAAGGCTGAAGAGCTTAAATTCGCAAAGGTCATACCCCTTTATAAAGGTGGCTGCAAAAGTGATATTGAAAACTGGCGACCGATATCAATTTTACCTCTTTTTCAAAAATATTAGAAAAAGTCGTCCACAAACGCCTCTATGATTTTCTCCAGGTGAATAGTTTACTCAGTGAGACTCAATTTGGATTCCGTAAGGGACACTCCACAATGCTGCAACAGGCCTTGCAGCATTCGGTGAACTGCGTTAGCGGCGCGCTGGATAAAGGCTAGTTGCCTATGTCAATTGTCATTGATATTAGAAAGGCATTCGATACCGTAGATTTCAAGATCTTGCTTGACAGACTGAAGTGTATGGGAATTCGTGGCCCCTCCCTTCAGTGGTTGGATAGTTATCTTCATGGAAGATCCCTGCGTGTAGTGCTAAATGATGTGGCTTCTTCTATTTTCAGACGAAGCTATTTTCTATTTGTGGCTTCGCCTAATAAAAAAATTGAGCCAAAAAAAATACTGGCGCTTTGTTCCATTATTTTACAGACTCAATTTCTTTTACCAACTGGCTGAAAACATTAGGGGCATCCTAAACTCTCCCTCTCCTTCATATGTGATGCCCTGAGTTTGGTGCTGCTGATATTTTGATGTCTTAAAAAAAAATTAATTCAAAGTCAGAATAAGAGGCTTATTTGAGATTAGGTCCTCATAACCTTCTTGTTTGATTGTTTTGATGCATTTACCTTTGCATTTTTGTCATATCCTTTATAATTATGCAATTATCCTTTCATGGTATTAACTGATAAAAAACAAGTTTTTTTAACTGAAAGTAAGGAGCGACATTAAAAATTAAAACAAACTGAAATTATTCCGTATATGAGAGGGGCAGTCCCCTCCTCAACGCCTTGCTCTTTACGCTAAAGTTTTTTATTGTTTTAAAAAATAAAGTTGCGATACAAAGTCAAACTTTAGCGTAAAGTGGGAGGCGTTGAGGAGGGTACAGCCCCTTTCATATACGGAATAATTTCTGTTCGTTTTAAGTTTTAATGTCGCTCCTTACTTTCAGTTAAAAAACTTGTTTTTTAGTTAATTTCTGAACGTTTTTGAATTAATGCAGCTTTGATCTTGGCTCACCGTGCATGAATAATCAAAACGAAATTCGCTTATTAATTTTCCTGTTTTTGGCTAATTGGCTTTCTCGAAATTTTGTTCTGACGTAACTTACGTAACGAATTTCTATATTCGTATGTTTTAATATGGATATTAGGGAGTTCACTCCCTAGTCAATACCTCACTCTTTACGCTAAAGTTCGAATTTTGTTCGAATCACTAACCCCTGAATCTCAAATGCCGGTTAATTAGAATAGATAGCTCTTATGAAAGTACTAAAAAAGGAAATGCTCCCTACCCCAAGGAAATATCCTTTATGGAAAGATCCTCCCCCGTAACCCCTATTCCAACCCCGACCCCCCACTAGATAAAAATTCCTCCTGAAAACACCTGTATATTTCCCAATAACCAATACTATATGTAAACAATGGAAAAAGTTTATAGCTTGCAGCCCTTTCCCCGGGAATTGCGGGGGATTAATTCATCCTCAAAGACATATTAATTAGATTTTCGACTATTCTGAACAAAATGGCTATCTCAAAATTTGATTGGGTTACTTCAGGAAAAAAATGAGCGTGGGAGGGGGCCAAGTTGCCCTCCTATTTTTTCGTCACTTAAAAAGGGAACCAGAACTTTTAATTTCCATTCAAATGAGCCCTCTCACGATATTCTATGCCTACTGGATCGATACGATCACCCCAGGGGAAATAAATTAAAAACAAAATAAATAAAAATAAAAATGAACACGAACCCGTGATCCTTTTTTAGACAAAAAGTACAAAATTTAATATTTTTCCAGATAGGGGCTTGAAACCTTTATTGCATTATTCTCTAATACGCCTAATCTAACAGCGGTATTTTCATTAAATCTCTATGAGTTCTAGAGGTTGTTTTCCCCTTTTTTCGAAAATAAGGAAAATTTTCTCGGGCATGCAACTTTTGATGGGTAATATTAAACTTGATGAAACTTATATATTTGAAATCAGCATAAAATCCGATTTTTTTGATATAAATACTGGTATCAACATTCTGTTGTTTAAGAGTTTTGGTTACTATTGAGCTGGGTCACTCCTTACTTACAGTTCGTTACCACAAACTGTTTGATACCAGATAAATACATTAAAGTGATTAGTGCTATGCACAAGAATACCACAGCTGCAGTTAAGGTAGGAAATCAGGTTGTGCAGCTGGTTTTGTATTAAATCAGGAGTTAAGCAAGGTTGTGTTTTATCCCCCTATATATGGATCGTTTTGATGAACTTTGTCTTAAGGAGCACAGGAAAAGCACTTTGAGAGCACAGAATCCAGTATGGAGGAAAAACTTTCCTTGACTTATATTATTTAAGAAAATTCTCCTGATTTTCGGAAAAAGGGGAAAACAGCCCCTAAAAATCAAGTGATCTCAATGAAAATCACACCAGCAGATTCAGTGTATCATACAACCCTACTAAATAGGTTCCAAGTTCCCATATGCAAAAATGTAGAATTTTGTATTTTTTGCCAGAAGAAAGATCAGGGATGCATGTTTATTTGTTTTTTTTTCGTTTTTGTTTTTCCCAGGAGTTATTGTATCAACCCAGTGGTCCTAGAATATCGGAAAGATGGCTCATGGGAACGGAAATTAAAAGTTCTAGTGCCCTTTTCAAGTGACCAAAATAATTGGAGGCAACAAGGCCCCCTTCCCTGCCTCTTTTTCCAAAAATCGTCTGATCAAAATTTTGATATAGCCATTTTGTTCATCATAGTTGAAAGGCCCAATAACCATGCTTTTGGGTATATCATGACCCCCCCCCCACAGTCCCAGGGGAAAAGTCTAAGTTGTAAAATGTGCTCATTGTTTGCGCATAGTATTTTTTATTGGGATGTTGGTATAAATTTTTGGGAAGGGGGGGGGGCAATATTCTGCCGGGTTTTTTTCACGGAGGAAGTTTTCATGGGGAGGGAAGTTTCCATGGAGTGAACTTCTCAAGGGAAATTATACACTGGGGGAATTTGCCAGAATTCTTATACAAAATTCCTTTTATATGTCTTGCTTTCTCTTTTCCATCTCAATTTTATGCACAGAGTGGTTAAGAGTAATTGTCCAGGTATGGGGAGGGGGGTAGGGCCAGATTTCCTGGCATTAATAAAAAAAGATCAGAAATTAAATTAAAAAAACAAGTTTTTTCAACTGAAAATAAGGAGCAGCATTAAAATCTAAAACAAACAGAAATTATTACATATATAAAGGGGGTTGCCCCCTCCTCAACACCTTGTTCTTTACACTTAAGTTTGAATTTTGTCCTAATTCTTTAATAATGACTCATGAAAAACAAGGGCTGTTTAATTAGAACAATAAAACACTTTTTTAAATGTACTAAAAAACTTTAGCATAAAGAGCAAGGTGTTGAGGAGGGGGCAACCCCTTTTATATACGTAATAGTTTCTGTTCGTTTTAAGTTTTAATGTTGCTCCTTATTTTCAGTTAAAAAAACTTGTTTTTTTTAATGAGAGAAAGGTTCAGATGGCTAGGCCGCGTTCTGTAGACGAAGCATGACATTTTGCTGAAGATTGTCCTTGTTGGCCAACCATCTAGGGATAAACAGAAAGCAGGTTGTCTGCTGTTGGGGTGGGAGGATGTCGTAAAAAAAGATTCAAGTGAAATGGAAACTTTCTTGGAGGGTGTAAATAGGAAGGCTTTGATTAGGATGGAGGAAGAGCATGGGTAGCTGTGTTGGCCTTAGATGGCTTGGTGCTGTGGTGACTTGTTAGTAGTTTAGTAGTTTTTGTTATAGGGAATGTATATTTATTTATTTCCATTATTTTACTCCACTTCTATCTAAATTGTGGATGGTAACTAATTTAATTATAATAAAGTTTTGTAAAAAAAAACAACCACACTTTAAACAGCTCTTGTCTGCCCTCACCTTGAGTTTGGAATGGTAGTAGCCCCCCCCCCCACAACACATAATGGATGCTAGGGCCATAGAAAATGAACAGACAGGAGCCAAAAAATCGTCCCCACCCTAGATTATACTCTGTATGAAGAATGCAGAAAAAACATTGAAGTTACCAACCCCAACAGATTGATGAAAGAGGAATGATGTAATAACAACTCAAAAGCTGCTGAGCTGTGGGGTGGTTAAACAAGTATTTACCCCTGCTCCAGAAACAGAACAACAGTCTATGGCCAGTAGAGAGAAAATAAAAGATAACAATAATGACAGATATTTTACCTGAATAAAACTAGGTACCTTCAGTGTTAAGAACAGAAAGAATCTAGAGCATAACCATTAAAAAAGAGCTTTAGACAAACATAAGCTGTAGTTAGAGTTAAAGTAAAACTTTTGAATGTAAAAATATATCAACTAAATACAAAAAGTTTTCAAAGCAAAAGACAGAAACAAAGCTTTTCACTAGAATTCCCTTAGTCTTGAGAAGTTTTACAAAAAGCTTCATGGAGAATTTACCATAGAGAATTCATGTTTATTTTGTGCAAAACTGAGGGTAATCTTGCTCTAGATCTGTAAAACCTCTACATATTGTTAGTTTTGTTCAGCTGTGTAGAGTAGGCACTAAACTATTGAACAAGTATTTCCATGTTGAACAAGGCTTGATTTTTGTGTTCCTTAGACCTTAGATCTGCCTGTGCCTCCAGAAGCACCCAGGGCATCAAGAAGGAGCCACCAATTTTCCCGCAGGTTTGTTGCTGCCAGTATGCCCCCCCACTGAGGTTAGATTGATGGGTGCAGGTTACGGAGATCTGTCTGGTACGTTCGACGTAGGGTGTTTCTGGGTCTGCCCCTGCGGCATGGACCCGATGGCTGCCAATGAAGCACTGCATTTGGTAGTCGGAGATTGTCCACGCATAGTACGTGGCCAAGGTATCTCCATCGGAAGACTCTTCTGATATATGTCACAGGAGGCTGGCCAGTCTTGTCGAGGATGGATTGGTTTGTTATTCTCTGCTCCCAACCGATGTTGAGAATTCTTATAAGACATGTGTTTTCGAGAGCAAGTATTCTTCTCTCTTGTTCCTGGTTCACGTGCCGGGTTTCGGCTGCGTAGAGCAGCACTGCCTTAACATTACTATTGAAGAGTCGTAGCTTTAGCCGTATAGAGAAGCTTTGGAACCACCAAATTTTCCGTAATCTATTGAAGGCCCCATTGGCTTGGCAGATTCTTGTGAGCACTTCTTTTGTAGTCGATCCAATACTTTGTATTATGCTTCCAAAGTATTTGAAATGGACGACTTGCTGTATGTGTTGGTCTCCGCAAGTGATGCTCAGGGGTGAATCTGTGGTAGCCATGCATTGTGTTTTCTCATTATTTATTTTCAGGCCGACTTGGCCACCTCTCTCCCTCACTTTTTCAAGGAGTTCTTGGAGTCTTTGCTTGTATGATTTCAGGACGGCGATGTCGTCAGCAAAGTCTAAATCACTGAGGTGTATTTCTGGATTCGGCTGGATTCTGTCTGTGCTTGTACTTCGCAGTTTGTAATAGATAACGATTACGAAAAGTAGCGGTGACAAGACACAACCTTGCTTAACTCCTGACAGAATGTGGAAGAAATGAGTTTGGCCATCTCGTGTCTTTACACAGCACTCGCTATCTTCGTGGAGCACCACGATCAGTGAAACTATCTTTTTCAGGGATTCCGTAATGCAGTGGGATCTTCCACAGACTTTGGCGGTCTATTGAGTCAAATGCCTTCTCAAAATCGATGAAGATCATATAGATTTTGGAGCACCACTCTGCTTTCTTCCGCCAGTAGCCGTAGTGTAAATATCAGGTCCGCACATGAGCGGTTCAGTCTGAATCCATGTTGCTCGTCGCGAAGGTGTCTGTCGAGCTGCGAGCTGATTCTCTGCAGTAAAATATGCGTCAGTAATTTGCTAGGTGTGGAAAGCATGCAGATTCCTCGCCAGTTTCCTGGGAGGAACGCATCACCTTTCTTAAAGATCCATACAAGGGTGCTGCGTTTTCAATTTGTAGATATTTTGGCGGTCGTCCAGATTACTGCAAAAAGCGCTGTCCAGAACTTGAAGCAGGTCATAACAGTTGCTTTGATCATTTCTGCGGATATCCTGTCTCCGCCAGGCGACTTCCCATTTTTCAGCTTGTTTGCTGCTGCTATAATTTCAGTGGATGACGGCGGATCCTTGCTGATATCTAAGGAAAACAGTTTTTTTGCTGGGATCTCTGGGGGATCGTCTGGTGGAAGTCTATTCAACAGCTTTTCGAAGTGGCTGGCCGAAACTTCGTTTACGTCAGACTGCTGGGTTATCAGGATGCCCGAGGGGTCTTTTGCTGGTCCATGTTGAATAAAGGCTTTCTTTGAAATAATCTCAATTTTGATTTTATAGACGGCTATTGAGTCACCTCTCTTTGCTGCCTCTTCTGCCTGCGCTGCTTTCCTTTCCAGCAGGTTTCTCTTGTCTTTTCTGGCACCTCTTTATCCGCAGCTATGTATTCATCGTTTCTGAGGATCTGTCGGTCGGGGGTTTGTCTTTGGATAAGTGATGCAACATTTTAATGGATATTAGAGGCCAGTGTGCTGATGGGTATGTAAATCTTTTGCCCCTTTTTTTTTTTTTATTGGTAAATGAGTTTGATCTTTCTTTGAGATTTAACCAAACTGATATAGCAAGGCAAATAAAAGGAATGAATAGAAGATCAATAGGATCCCATAGTACTATTGTCTCTAATATTCATTATAATGGCATACTTTTTTTCTGCAAAACTTAAAACAAACTAAACTACTTAATAACTTTTTAAAAAAACTTGACAAACGATATGGGAATTTGTCTGACTTGTATCTAATTTTTTTACACTAATGTCTAACTTTTGCCATATTAATTTATTAATATAAATACAAGTCCAAAACATCTTTTCTTCACAATTTTTCACTATTGTCTAAAATACAGTAGTATCATTCATTAATGCTACCATAAAACCAATTGGCTAAATTTGGTGCTTAAAAGAAAATGAAAATATAAAAACAGATCTATCATGTGAACACCACCTAACACCAAGATTCCCAACAGGGGGTGCATACCCTACCAGTGCGATAGCTATACTTTATAGCCTTAATTTAAAAAAAAATCATGAGAATGATGTCACCTTCATATGCATTTAAAGAACAAAAACGATCATGCTAGCATTCCAATAAGATTATGAATTTTAGAAAAGGTGTTTTATGCATACAAGCTTTTTCATTAGCATAAAATATGCCGAAGCCACTCCTTTATCCATTAAAATTTAGGCCCCCTGTTTTATCTTGTGTACGTTGACGCGGTGCGCTTTTATTTTCAAGAGGTCTGTGTTACTACATTTACTGATGATACAGCTTTGACCGTGTGTGCGATATCAATTGAAGAGCTTGTGTTGAAAGCTAATGATTTGCTAAAAAGACTGGAGATTCTTATGAACCTCAGTTTACTGTGTGTCAACGTGAAAAAACTTTCCTAATGACTTTCTGCAAAGTAGGCACACCTGTTGACTCTAGCGGTCTAGTTATGATGCCTGGGAAGCCGGTGCAGCATATTAATAGTGTAAGTTACCTAAGATTTTTCATAGACTCAAACCTTTCATGGAATCATCATAGTGATGTTATTTTTGTTAAAATTGTGAGAAGAATTGGGATGCTCCGTAGATTTAAGCATTTTTTGCCAAAGAGGATTCTACTGATGATTTACCACTCCAATGTTTATCCATACATATCATATGGTTGTTTGATCTAGAGTAGCAACTTTTGCAGCAACTTCAAAAGAGTTCAAATTCTTCAAAACAGAGTATTGAGGATCATAAGCAACTATATGAAAGATGTGAACGATACAAGTGCTTGCTTCAGGGCTTTAAATTTGCTCAACGTGGGTCAACTGCATGACTATCAAGCAGCAGTTTTTGTCTTCCAGTGCGTGCATAATCGAGTCCCAAGTATTTTTCGTGATATTTACCGTGTTAACTGTGATGTTCATGAATATGATACGAGGAACAATAAAAATTTGGTGGCTGATATTAGATGCAGCGCGAGATCAGGATTCCGACTGCAGTTCTTGGAACTGCCGTCTGGAATTCTTTACCAGTGAGCATTAGGGCGGCTGAACATTTTTTGGATTTTAAGAGAAAATTAAAAGAATATTTATTAAAGAATGGTTAATAAATGTATGAATTTATTTTAATTTATTATTATTAATATTATTTATTTATTTTTTAATGAGGAAGGGGTGGTTGGGAGGAATGGGTGGATGGGGTGGTAGTGTAAATGGAGATGGTGGGGAGGAACAGGTTGATGGGAGGTCCTGAGGTAGGGAGGTTGGGAGGTAGAAGTTAATTTGAAATTCATAATGTGAAGGAGTTTGGTTTGCTTTTCCCTCATTTTTTAGTTTATTTAGTTGTTGTTTGTTCGTGTGTTTTTTAAATGTTTTTTTTTTACTACTTTTTACGTCAACTCTTACAGCGGATTCTGAAGAGTAACACTCTTCTATTCAAAATACTAAGTAATTTCAATGAGTTTACGCTAATCAACGAATCGTGGCTGTAACTAGCCTAAAAGTATTTTAGGTTTTTATTTTTAATTTATCATATAAAATAGAATCTTATTTATGACATGAAATGTTAAAGTTACTGGCATGTTCTAAGTATCACGAAGGCCTATAAATGGATGGTTAAAAAGGTGAAAAGATTTTTCTTTTTAATTTTTCAAGTGGCAAATCCATTTGTTTGTATGTCCATGAATTATGGTTATGCTTGGTCATTGGCCACGATAGTTCAATAATTACTCAAATGTTTTAAAAACAGTGATGTATAGAGAGTCTTTCTCCCTGTCCCCTGGGCCAGCAAAAGCTTATGTTCTTTCATTAGTGCAGTAGTTGTAAATTATCAAGTGTTATAATCGTGTTTATTAATAAAGTAAAGTAAAAAAAAAAAAGTATTTTTAATGTTGCTCCTTTCTTCAAGTTGTTATTTTTATTTACTATTTTCTACCTAGTGAACAGAGATCTGAGGTTAATTCCGACATTAATTGGACATTCATTCAATTCATCAATTCAAGTCATACTAGAACTAGTTGAATAAAGTTCTGCTATAAAAAAAAGAGAACACCAAGCTACAGTAATGACAAGTTAAGATTTGAAAGTTGGATCAAAAATAATTCTTTATCTTTCTTTACTAAGCCTGTAGTTTAAACGAAAATGAAATTAGGCCTATAGCTGCAAGAAATATTCATAGGCCCGAAAATTCATTTTTAAGTTACAAACTCTAATTCGCTAAAAAAGGAATAAAACGATACAAATATAAAACCAGCCAAATAACAATTATATGGAATACATGGTTACATAGGAGGCGAAAAATTTTAAGGCAGAAAAAAATTAAGTGGTAATTTTTCATAGTTTAAACAACTAGTTTGACAAAAATCCTTTCTCAAAATTCTTGTAAATGGTTCTTATACTTCTTCTCATTGTGGTTCTTCTCCTTTTACAGTCCCTCTGGACTTACGAAAATTCTGTGCCCGCACTTCTAAGAAATCATGTCAAGCAGAGCAAGTCACAAGGGATGAACCATGGCGTTCAAGTTCTTTACTTTATTCCAGAAAGGAGATGGAGTCAATTAGGAAAAGAGAAAAACCGATGCTGCCATGCACCGTTTGTCAAAAATCATTTGACAGGCCTTCTCTATTAAAGCGGCATATGAGGACGCATACAGGTAGGTCCAGGCTGCAGATCCTTATTCTTATGCTAAATTTATACTTATTCACATAATTTAGCATCAGTTAATGCTCTTTCCAAATTCAATTATCGCTTATAGGCAAATTCCATTTCGAGCCTTTAAAGCAGCTCAAAACAGCCCACAGTAAGTAAAAGTTAAAAAATATGCTTATAAAAAATACTGTCTAATGAAAAAAGTTGCTATTTTGCAGTTGATTCAGGAATGATTATTATTATTTCCATTAGTTTTAATAGTCTGAATTGATTGATAGTTTTCAAAACAAAATATTGTTTTGAAAACTAATTTGCAGCAATCTTTAAAAAAAAGCCTGAATCCTCTAAAAATGACCATCACAGCAAAAAGTACACCATTGGAATTATCATTGTTTAAAATTGATTAAAAAAACTTCCACAAAATAAGTTTTTCAAAAAACAAGAGTAAAGAAATCCATTAAACCAGAAATGAACAAAAATAGAATCAAATAATCTACCACGCATACAACTACTACAATTCAGTATCAATAAATAAATGAAATCCAAAACACACAGAAATTAAAATAAATAACATAGTCAAACTCAAAACAAGCAAAAATTAATATGAATAGGGTTTTAAAACCGTATGCTTTCTAAAAGCAAAAATATAATTTGTACTTTACTGAAAAAAAATTCAAACAAATTTACTGAAAAAAATGTGCAATGCCAGTTTAATATACATATACTGATATTTATTCCTTAAAATCTTAATGAATTTTGGTTTCTTAAAGTTATACAAATGAAAACATTTAAAAAAAAATTTCAATAAAGTTCATATAAGTTATAAGTTCATATAAGTTTATAAATCGACATTCATAAACAAATAAATAAATTAAACAAGACTTTCACGCTGGAGAAAACCTACGAAGGTTTGTGATCGCGCGAAACTCCAAGTAACTACTTACCTATTAGTAGTATTTATATACACAGTCCTAATTACACATGGAATTACACAAGCCTGAGGCACGAATATACAGTGCAGTTTCACGACTACTAGAAAATACAGTGTATTTTTTTTTTTTTTAATTAACAATGGGTTTATTTAAAAAAAAAAAAATATATAAATCATCGATTCCCTGAAGCAATGCTTGTGCGGGTGTTTGACGTGCACATTGCAAAAAGTGACCAATCTTTTTATATTATATACCTATAAAGTGATCAAACAGGTTTTGAAACTATAATGGAGATTGTATAACGCAACCAGACTGGTTATTGATGCAAAACCCATTTTTTACGGTCAATCAGACAGAGTAGAGGTTACTCTATATACAATAACTGGATTGGTAATTGGAGTCAAATAAAAGGAGTGATTTTCATTGCAATTCATATTAGTAAGAGAATTGAATTCAGGGAGAATATTTTATTTGAGAGGATATCACTAGAGAAAAAGAGGGGAGTGTTTACATAATTGGAGGTTGATGATGGATCTGGCAGCAACAAAGATATACGAGTACCAACCTTGCCTATGCAAGTAACAGGAGGTTGTAGAATATGCCACGAATGGGATGATTTGTTTGCTAGATGTGTAATATCATTGAGCAAATTTAAAATGAAGGAGCAATTATGCTTTGCTAGAAAACTGAAAATTGTGCTTATAGATAGACTTCAGGCAGCACTATAAACACTAGTGATAATATATTGATGAAAACAAATTGAATCAGTGATTTTTTTGTTGTTGTAATTATGCTCAATAAAACTGTTTCTAAATCGAAGATATTTTTCTTTCTATAGTAGGCTAGCGTGTATTTTTTTTAGAGTAGAAAAACAAATTCTGGTTAGTCTGAAATTGGTTGTGAGAGTGCTAGGACTCTAAAAAATGGATAGATTCGAGAAAGAGCGAATCATGGGGAATTTTGTGTTTATGGAAAAACATTTGATTCTAGATGATGATTTTCTAGAGTTATCTATTCAAAGGAAAATATTTTCTCAGGGAATGCTTGTCGATATAATGAAAACTGATTCTCCATCATTAGACTATTGCATGAAGCTTTTACGTTGTGGACCAAAGGCATTTACACAATCTATTGACATATTAATCACGACACAGCAGAATGATATTGTGGATATGCTTTTAAACACTAGTTTAGAAATTTAGGACTTTTTTTCATGAGAAAGATGGTGTTCAAGGATAATTTACTCCTCTCTCTCTCTATCCCACTCAATTTTTTGATGGTAGCTCAGTTTCATTGTGGCAGTGAGAGTGTCAACACATGAAAAAATGCTCCGTACATGTCCACTATGCATGTACACACTGGGCAGCTGGTCATCATGTGAGAATTGTACAATGATTGATGAGTATGATGAAAAGTGCAGATTATGCAACCCGTATACATTGCATAGAGAATATGCTGTACAAATTAAAGGTTGTAATTCCTGTCTTGAAGTGGTGTATGACTCTCATCCTAGAGGGCACCTATGCTTCAATTGCCACTATGATAAATGTAATCAGTGGGAGAATACATATCCTGGTATGATTGGAAAGAATCCTAAGCGTGATTTTAGTTTACTGCTTCGAGATTGGTATCGTCGTGGTTTTAGATTGTTTTGGGAGGAGGAGCCGTGTCAGCGATTCAACTGTTGGGACAACAAAAGAATTGGGTTTCTACGTCATCGTTGTGAAGACAATGGCTACTATGATTATAAGCCCACTGACTTTTATTTGGCTGTGACGGAATGTGATTCGCCACTTGAGGACACTGTTTGTGACATTGCTTCAAATAGGCAAATTGAAACTTTTGAATTCTATAAAATGAATGAGAATAGTGTCATTGACTATACAAAGAGATATGACAAGAGTGAAGTTACACTCTACTGTAGAGAATGTGACCCTGACATTGCAGCAAATCAGGATCAGTATACTGTGAATTCAGATTTCATACTGTGAAATCTACCCGCATTAGTTGTTCTCGACAAATACCAATACCTAGTAGAAGATGAAATCTAAAGAGTAGAAAAGTCGTTTTTATCATGTACATACATTATTTTTATTAATAAACAAATTCACATACATTTTTAGAACATTTTATTCATAGGGCCCTAAAATCAATATTAAACACGCTTGTAAGTATATTTTCCACTAGAAAGTCGTTCAATCGAGGTAAATCAACTTAGATGTCGAGAAACTGCTTGTAGGTATAGCCACGACATCTGAACTTGAAAAAGAGTAGAGCATGAAAGCCACATGTCTTAGTCGTTAAATCCTGTACTCTCCTTTGATTTTGAATAATAGTTTTCCCATTGCTTTCAATAAGGTTGCTGATGTATGGAGTGTAGTATTTATACGATAGGCCAAGAGGATCAAAAAATTCAATATTCTTCGCTGTTTGAAAGATGTATAGCCAATGGCCTGTCTTCAAAGTCAATGGACTGCTATTAACAATGATTAGGGTATTGTTAACACTTGGAATTTTTTCAATGAAGTCCGATGGTATGCAATAGGATTTCTACCGGGACATATAGGGATCCATTCTAAATACGTTGATTATTTGGTTTGTGTTCATGGTGTTAGGTCTAGTAGAACACTGCCGTCGGGTGTGATTTCCCAATAGGTTTCAAATTGACTCGATGGTATTACCGTGATACTCTCAGTCAAAGCATCGGCAAATGTACACTCTAAACGTACATTCCCTGTTCGTACTATTCTCATATCCTGGGTCCCCAACAAGTCCAAAACAATTACGCCGTGATTTTTTGAAAACATTGAATCGGTTATTCCATTTTCAAATAGTTGAGAGTCATCATCTAGGGATTGCATGGTAAACTCGTACAGAGTTCTATAGGATTTTTTGTCAAATGATAGAGTGTACAGTGGAATACCATTCACTTTACACACAAGGCTAGATAGACCGAAAAAATTAAATTCAAGGGGGGATTCAGTCCAGGATCCAACCGCACTGACACTCTTCACAAAGACCAAAGCCAATTGTGATGGGATTTCTCCATTGATAAATGATGAATTGCTATAGCTACGAGAGGTGGTGGCAATTTGACGTTAATTAGCGATTTTATGGGGGACAAGAAGTTTAATGTTGTTACCATCGGCTCTTAGATTTTCCACTGCCAATGCAACAGAGCTCATAACCTGTTGTTTTTGGACGTGGAGAATTGCCGATGTGATAATGACATTTGCATCGGGTGCTGCAGAAAGTGTTTTTCTCAAAATGAAATTCGATGGGGCCAGTTGCAACTTTATGTCAATCTTGACATTGAGGGGTAACCATTGGGATGTTTTGAATATCTCATGGTTTAGTTGTCCAACAAAATGATACTCCTGGGTCACAGTAGAAGTCAACTCACCGTCAGTATCAACTTCTGATCGATATTCATAGCCCAATGACTGTCCTCTCAACTCCTTATATGCCTTTGGTGTCATCATCATAAATTTTAAGCGCGCCATTGGAATCACCATTGTCTAAAACCTTAAGTAGGAAACTTACAGCCCTGACCTAGAACAAAAATTAACATTTTTGCTATTTATTTGGATAACACGGCACTGAACCATCACAAAAACTTGTTTGAGGCCTTGTTTAAAATTTATTTTTCATATATAATTACATTTTAGCAAATTTTTGAACTTTACCTCCTAGTCTAAGAACTGTAGACAAGATAATAAGTTACCTTTAGGGCACCATTAAGGGTTCAAAATGGAATCTACTCCAGAACTGATTGTTAATTTTAAAGGGGCTTGAAAAAGACGTCAAATGATGCATTTACTTTGTTCTTAGCTAAATTATGTGAATACATGTCAAGCAGTTCGTGGTAACGAACTGTAAGTAAGGAGCGACCCGGCTCAATAGTACCCAAAACTCTAAAAAACGAAATTTTGATACCAATAGATACATAAAAGGAATCAAATTTTTATGCTGATTTCAAATATATAAGTTTTATCAAGTTTAGTATTACCCATCAAAAGTTACTCGCCTGAGAACATTTGCATGATTTTCGAAAAAAGGGGGAAACATCCCCTAAAATTTATAGAACCTTAATAAAAATCACACCATCAGATTCAGCGCATCAGAGAACCCTACTTGACAGGTTTCAAGCTCCTATCTGCAAAAATGTGGAATTTTGTATTTTTGCCAGAAGAAAGATCACGGATGCGTGTTTATTTGTTGTTTTTTTCCCCAGGGGTGATCGTATCGACTCAGTTTTCCTAGAATATCGTGGGAGGGCTCATTCGAACGGAAATTAAAAGTTCTAATGCCCTTTTTAAGTGACAAAAAATGGAGGGTAACTAGGGCCCCTCCCACGCTCATTTTTTCCCAAAGTCACCGGATCAAAATTTTGAGATAGCCATTTTGTTCAACATAGTCGAAAATATAATAAATATGTCGTTTAAGATGACTTAATCCCCCAAAGCCCCCGGGGAGATGGCTGAAATTCATGAACTTTACCCAATATTTACATATAGTATTTGTTATTGGGAAGTATACAGACGTTTTAGGGGGGATTTTTCTAAGGAGGAATTTTTCATGAGGTCACGGACATTGCTATGAAGGTTGCGCCAGATTTCCCAGCATTATTTAAAAAACGGTTAGAAATTAAATAAAAAAACAAGTTTTTCAACTGAAAGTAAGGAGCAACTTCAAAACCTAAAACGAACAGAAATTATTAGGTAAGTAATTGGGCTCGCCCCTAGTCAATACCTCGCTCTTTAAGCCAAAGATTTTTTAGTACTTTCATAAGAGCTATTTATTCTAATTAACGACCTTTGTGATTAAGGGATGACTTTTAAAGAATTGGAACAAAATTTGAACTTTAGCGTAAAGAGCGAGGTATTGACTAGGGGGAGAATCCTCTAATACACGTATTAACAATATATGAATATAGAAGTTCGTTACGTAAGTTAATTCGTAATTTATGCATAATTATTACTAATAAAAACGTTCGTAAATAAAATTTAACAACTTTGGAGAAAGCCATTTAACCAAATAAAAGTAAAATTAATATGCAAAGTTTGTTTTAATTATTCATATACGGTGTGCCAAAATCAAAACCTGCATTAATTCAAAAACGTTCAAAAATTAAATAAAAAACAAGCTTTTTTAACTGAAAGTAAGGAGCAACATTAAAACTTAAAACCAACCGATATCATTCCATATATGGAAGGGGCTGTCCCCTCTTCAACGCCACGCTCTTTACGCTAAAGCTAGACTCTTTCTCACAGCGCTACTTTTAAAACAATAAAAAACAATAAAAGCAACAAAAAGAACGCTAGAAGATGTAAGATCTTAGTGCTAAGATTTCAATTTTAAGCGTTCTTTGTTAAAAGATGTAAGATCTTAGCACAGAGATGAGTAAAAGAACGGGCCTTATATGCGCTCCTCTTTCCTTTATCCCTAAAACTACGAACACGAGGACTGCTTGAATCGAAGGTCACAAAATATGAGAAGAAGGCTTTTTCGAATGTAAATAACTCTGGTTCTGTTTTCCCTTTTCACGATTTAGAAGTGATTGGGAGTTGGGTGTAAAAGGTACAACGACTCTTTCTTGCTTTCTTGATCCAGGGTACCCTAGCAAAAAAAGAGGAGGGTACCAACGCTTGAGAGCTGCTCTTCTAAAGGAGCCAGTTTAAGAAAAAAGGGTACTGTTCTATTATCTGTATAACACGCGCGAAGTGAAGTTTGATTAATGGTAATGAAATAAACAAAATAGGATAAAAATATAATAGTTTATGAGCAAAATTGGGCTATATATTTGCACATTTAGGGGGGGGGGGTAAAGCATAGCATGTATTAAATACGTGACCTAACCTAGGTACCTTCCCTCCCTCCCCAAAAAAAAGTAAATATTATAAACACAGTGATAAATCACATCTCACAAAGGAAATTGCGGTTGAAAACGTTTGCAGTTTCTTTATCTTTGCTGTACAAATCCCTCGCGTGTTATACAGATAATATAACAGTACCCAAAAAAGGTAGTACCATTTGATTCCTTATTCTATGCTATTTAACATAGAATAGTCGCATTTCTGACAATGCACTCTCCCCCCAATTGTCCCATACATAGTCCTAAGCTTTTCTTCGTTGTTTACTATTTCGTGATGGATCATATCTTCCCTATGAAACGGGTTGCTGCATTCTTGAAACATGATCAGAGGCAACGCTTTAGCGTTGCCTATAGTAAAGGCCATACGGCTACAATGTTTTATTATTTATTATTATTATTTATTAATTTTTTTCTCCAGAGGCACTTCACATGGAAGGGGTCGTCGCATAAACTTAAAAGGGGCTTATTTGATTGGAAATCGAGAGTTATAGTGCCATTTTTAATAGTTGATAATAATGGGAGGGCAACTAGCCCCCCACCCCACGCCACTCCTTTCCCCCAACACATCAGATCAAAATTGTTAGATAGCCATTGTGTTCAGTGTAGTTGATTACCAGTTAGTAAAAACATTTTTGAGGAGGACCCTCCCCCACAACCCTCAGAACAAGGTGTTCAAGTTATGCCCTGGGGGCATATAAGGTTTTTATAGCCAACGTTGCCGTAGAAAAATCAAAACAGGCTCAATCGATTGGAAATTAAAGGGCTAGTGCCCTTTTTAATATCCGAAAGTGATTGGAGTGTAACTAGACCCCCTCCCCCCCCCCCACGCCCATCATTTCCCCACACACATCCACTCAAAATTTTGAGATAGCCATTTTGTTCAGCGGAGTTGATTTCCGGATAGAAAATATATTTTTAAGGAGGACACCCCCCACAACCTTCAGGGCAAGGGTTTTAAGTTATACCCTGGGGACATATAAGGTTTTTATAGAAGGCGTTGTCGTAGAAACTTCAAAAAGGCTCTTTCGATTGGAAATTTAAAAAGCTAGTGCCCTTTTTAATGGTCGAAAGTGATTGGTGGGCAACTAGCCCCCCCCACCACCCATCATTCCCCCAAACACATCCAATAAAAATTTTGAGATAGCGATTTTGTTCAGCGTAGTTGATTTCCAGATAGAAAACATGTTTTTGAGGAGGACAATCCCCCACAACACTCAGGGCATGGGTTTTAAGTTATTCCCCTTGGCATATAAGGTTTTTATAGAAGTTGTTATCGTAGAAACATCAAAATAGGCTCATTCTATTGGAAATTAAAGGGCTAGTTCCCTTTTTAATATTCAAAAGTGATTGGAGTGCAACTAGCCCCCCCCCCCCCCCGACGCCCATTATTCCCCCAAACACATACAGACAAAACTTTCAGATATCCATATTGTTCAGCGTTGTAGACTACCTGCTAGAAAATATGTTTTTGAGGAGGATAATCCAATGCTGCTCTCAGTGACAGTGTTTTAAGCTATACACTTGGCGTGTATAAGGTTGTTATATAAGATGCTGATCTGAAAACTTCGAAACATGAACAGCTGATCAAACACTCAAAGGGCTATTGCGCTTTTTAATAGTCGAAAGTGATTGGAGTGTACCTAGCACCCTCCCCCCCCCCAATGCCCTTCATTTCCCCAAACACATTCAATCAAAATTTTGAGATAGCCATTTTGTTCAGCGTAGTTGATTTCAAGATAGAAAATATACTTTTGAGGAGGACGCCCCCCCCACAACCCTCAGGGCAAGGGTTTTAAGTTATGCCCTGGGGGCATATAAGGTTTTTACAGAAGGCGTTGTCGTAGAAACTTCAAAACAGGCTCATTCGATTGGAAATTAAAGGGCTAGTGCCCTTTTTAATAGTCGAAAGTGATTGGAGTGCAGCGGCCCCCCCCCCACGCCCATCCTTTCCCCACACACCTCCAAGCAAAATTTTGAGCTTTTTTGTTCAGCGTAGTTGATTTCCAGATAGAAAATATGTTTTTGAGCAGGATACTCCCCCAGAACCTTCAGGGCAAGGGTTTTAAGATGTGCCCTGGGGGCATATAAGGTTTTTATAGAAGGCGTTGTCGTAAAAACAGCAAAAAGGGCTCATTCGATTGGAAATTTAAAGGGCTAGTGCCCTTTTAAATAGTCAAAAGTGATTGGAGGGCAACTAGCCCCTTCCCCCACGCACATTATTCTCCCAAACACATCCACTCAAAATTTTGAAATAGCCATTTTGTTCAGCGTAGTTGATTTCCAGATAGAATACATGTTTTTGAGGGAGGACAATCCCCCAGAACCCTCAGGGCAAGGGTTTTAAGTTATGCCCTGGGGGCATACAAGGTTTTTAATGAAGGTGTTGTCATAGAAACTCCAAAAAAGGCTCATTCGATTGGAAATTCAAAGAGATAGTGCCCTTTTCTAATAGTCAAAAGTGATTGGAGGGCAACTAGCCCCCCCTGACGCCCATCATTCCCCCAAACACATCCAATCAAAATTTTGACATAGCCATTTTTGTTGAGCATAGTTGATTTTTAGATAAAAAATATACTTTTGAGGAGGACACTCCCCCAAAACCCTCAGGGCAAGGGTTTTAAGTTATGCCCTGGGGGCATATAAGGTTTTTATAGAAGCCGTTGTCGTAGAAACTTCAAAAAGGGCTAATTCGATTGGAAATTAAAGGTCTAGTTCCCTTTTTAATAGTCAAAAGTGATTGGAGGGCAACGAGTCCCCCCCCACGCCCATCATTTCCCCAAACACATCCAATCAAACTTTTGAGATAGCCATTTTGTTCAGTGTAGTTGATTTCCAAATAGAAATAATGTTTTTGAGCAGGACACTCCCACACAACCCTCAGGGCAAGAGTTTTTAAGTTATGCCCTGGGGGCATATAAGGTTTTTATAGAAGGCGTTGTCTTAGAAACTTCAAAACAGGCACATTCAATTGGAAATTCAAAGGGCTAATGCCCTTTTTAATAATACCCGATACGGCACCTCCAACACTCACATACAAAGAACGATTATGAAGGAAAGACCTTAAAAGGCCTAAGAACGCACCACGAACCCCACAATTATCAAGTTAGGCAAGCAGAATACCATGATCAACCGAATCAAAGGGCTTCACAACATCGAGTAAAACTGAAGCCACTTTCCAACCAGCATCCAGGGCTTCATTTACGATCGTCACCAAAAACAGAACGGCCTATTCCGTCGACATTCCTCTTAGGAATCTAAACTGGGTTGGACTTAGAAGTCTCCGCGATTCTAGAAACTCAACCATTCTAGCATTTATCATCTTTTCAAACACTCTACTTAAAACTGGGAGAAGAAATATAAGTAGTATGTATATAACAGTTCCGAGCAGAGTGTCCCCCCATATAGCTATAACGATAAGTAGCGCACAGTCCCCGCATATAGCTATAATGATAAGTAGCGCACAGTACTCCCGTCATAGAAGCAGACAGTGTAATGACCGGAATTCAACTACCGCGAAAATTCGTGCTGATCTCTGTTCAAAGTGCGTGACGTTTCCTTTGTATGAAATTGTGAAATTCTTTTTGTAATTTAATTTGTTAGGCATGGTTGACTTATATGTTTAACCTTGAACTAATTTACATAAATTAATTTATTATTAATTAATTTACTTAAGTACATTAATTTACATAATTACATTAATTTACATAATTACATTAATTTATTTTTTTTTTTTTATTTTTTTTTGAAAACGTTCAAAAATTAAATAAAAAACAAGCTTTTTTAACTAAAAGTAAGGAGCAACATTAAAACTTAAAACCAACCGATATCATTCCATATATGGAAGGGGCTGTCCCCTCTTCAACGCCACGCTCTTTACGCTAAAGCTAGACTCTTTCTCACAGCGCTACTTTTAAAACAATAAAAAACAATAAAAACAACAAAAAGAACGCTAGAAGATGTAAGATCTTAGTGCTAAGATTTCAATTTTAAGCGTTCTTTGTTAAAAGATGTAAGATCTTAGCACAGAGATGAGTAAAAGAACGGGCCTTATATGCGCTCCTCTTTCCTTTATCCCTAAAACTACGAACACGAGGACTGCTTGAATCGAAGGTCACAAAATATGAGAAGAAGGCTTTTTCGAATGTAAATAACTCTGGTTCTGTTTTCCCTTTTCACGAGTTAGAAGTGATTGGGAGTAGGGTGTAAAAGGTACAACGACTCTTTCTTGCTTTCTTGATCCAGGGTACCCGAGCAAAAAAAGAGGAGGGTACCAACGCTTGAGAGCTGCTCTTCTAAAGGAGCCAGTTTAAGAAAAAAGGGTACTGTTCTATTATCTGTATAACACGCGCGAAGTGAAGTTTGATTAATGGTAATGAAATAAACAAAATAGGATAAAAATATAATAGTTTATGAGCAAAATTGGGCTATATATTTGCACATTTAGGGGGGGGGGGGTAAAGCATAGCATATATTAAATACGTGACCTAACCTAGGTACCTTCCCCACCCCTAAACCCCCCCCCCAAAAAAAAAGTTTAAATATTATAAACACAGTGATAAATCACTGTTTGCAATCCTCAGCAAAGGAAATTGCGGTTGAAAAAAACTGTTTGGCTAGTTTCTTTAGCATCTTTGCTGTACAAATCCCTCGCGTGTTATACAGATAATATAACAGTACCCAAAAAAGGTAGTACCATTTGATTCCTTATTCTATGCTATTTAACATAGAATAGTCGCATTTCTGACAATGCACTCTCCCCCCAATTGTCCCATACATAGTCCTAAGCTTTTCTTCGTTGTTTACTATTTCGTGATGGATCATATCTTCCCTATGAAACGGGTTGCTGCATTCTTGAAACATGATCAGAGGCAACGCTGTAGGGTTGCCTATAGTAAAGGCCATACAGCTCCAATGTTTTATTATTTATTATTATTTATTTATTTATTTTTCCCAGAGGCACTTCATATGGAAGGGGTCGTCGTAGAAACTTCAAAGGGGGATCATTTGATTGGAAATCAAGAGTTCTAGTGCCCTTTTTAATAGTCGAAAATGATTGGAGGGCAACTAGCCCCCCCCCCTCCCACGCCCAACATTCCTCCAAATACACCCAATAAAGGGCATGAGACAGTCGTTTTGTTCAGCGTAGTTGATTTCCAGATAGAAAATATATTTTTTAGGAGGACACTCTTCCACGACCTTTGAGGCAAAGATTATACGGAGTAACATAGAGATATATAGGGTTTTTTATAGAAGGCATTGTCGTAGGAAAATCAAAACAGGCTCAATCGATTGGAAATTAAAGGGCTAGTGCCCTTTTTAATATCCGAAAGTGATTGGAGTGTACCTAGACCCCCTCCCCCCCCCCACGCCCATCATTTCCCCAAACACAACCAATCAAAATTTTGAGATAGCCATTTTGTTCAGCGGAGTTGATTTCCGGATAGAAAATATATTTTTAAGGAGGACACCCCCCACAACCTTCAGGGCAAGGGTTTTAAGTTATACCCTGGGGACATATAAGGTTTTTATAGAAGGCGTTGTCGTAGAAACTTCAAAAAGGCTCTTTCGATTGGAAATTCAAAAAGCTAGTGCCCTTTTTAATAGTCGAAAGTGACTGGAGGGCAACTAGCCCCCCCCCCCATACCCATTATTCCCCCAAACACATCCAATCAAAATTTTGAGATAGCCATTTTGTTCAGCGTAGTTGATTTCCAGTAAGAAAATATATTTTGAGGAGGAAAATCCCCCACAACCTTCAGGGCAAAGGTTTTAAGTTATGCCCTGGGGGTATATAAGGCTTTTACAGAAGGTGTTGTTGTAGAAACTTCAAAAAAGGCTCGTTCTATTGGATATTAAAGGGCTAGTTCCCTTTTTAATATTCAAAAGTGATTGGAGTGCAACTAGCCCCCCCCCCCCAACGCCCACCATTCCCCCAAACACATCCAATCAAAATTTTGAGATAGCCATTTTGTTCAGCTTAGTTGATTTCCGGATAGAAAATATATTTTTGAGGACGATAGTTCCCCACAACCCTCAGGGCAAGGGTTTTAAGTTATGCCCTGGGGGCATATAGGGTTTTTATAGAAGGCGTTATCCTAGAAATTTCAAAAGAGGTCATTCGATTGGAAATTAAAGGGTTAGTGCCCTTTTTATTAGTCAAAAGGGATTGGAGTGCAACTAGCACCCCCCCCCCCCCCCATGCCCATCATTTCCCCAAACACATTAAATAAAAAATTTGAGATAGCATTTTTGTTCATCGTAGTTGATTTCCAAATAGAAAATATATTTGTGAGGAGGAAACTCCCACACAACCCTTAGGGCCAGGATTTGAAGTTATGCCCTGGGGGCATATAAGGTTTTTACAGAAGGCGTTGTCGTAGAAACTTCAAAACAGGTTCATTCGATTGGAGATTAAAGGGCTAGTGCCCTTTTTAATAGTCGAAAGTGATTGGAGTGCAGCTGCCCCCCCCCACGCCCATCATTTCCCCAAACACATCCAATCAAAATTTTGAGCTATTTTGTTCAGCGTAGTTGATTTCCAGATAGAAAATATGTTTTTGAGCAGGATACTCCCCCAGAACCTTCAGGGCAAGGGTTTTAAGATATGCCCTGGGGGCATATAAGGTTTTTATAGAAGGCGTTGTCGTAAAAACAGCAAAAAAGGCTCATTCGATTGGTAATTCAAAGAGCTAGTGCCCTTTTCTAATAGTCAAAAGTGATTTGAGGGTAACTAGCCCCCCCCCCACGCCCATCATTCCCCAAACACATCCAATCAAAATTTTGAGATATCCATTTTGTTCAGCGTAGTTGATTTTCAGATAGAAAATATGTTTTTGAGGGAGGACAATCCCCCACAACCCTCAGGGCTAGGGTTTTAAGTTATGCCCTGGGGGCATACAAGGTTTTTAATGAAGGTGTTGTCATAGAAACTCCAAAAAAGGCTCATTCGATTGGAAATTCAAAGAGATAGTGCCCTTTTCTAATAGTCAAAAGTGATTGGAGGGCAACTAGCCCCCCCTTACGCCCATCATTCCCCACATCCAATCAAAACATCCAATCAAAATTTTGACATAGCCATTTTTGTTGAGCATAGTTGATTTTTAGATAAAAAATATACTTTTGAGGAGGACACTCCCCCAAAACCCTCAGGGCAAGGGTTTTAAGTTATGCCCTGGGGGCATATAAGGTTTTTATAGAAGCCGTTGTCGTAGAAACTTCAAAAAGGGCTAATTCGATTGGAAATTAAAGGTCTAGTTCCCTTTTTAATAGTCAAAAGTGATTGGAGGGCAACGAGTCCCCCACGCCCATCATTTCCCCAAACACATCCAATCAAACTTTTGAGATAGCCATTTTGTTCAGTGTAGTTGATTTCCAAATAGAAATAATATTTTTGAGCAGGACACTCCCACACAACCCTCAGGGCAAGAGTTTTTAAGTTATGCCCTGGGGGCATATAAGGTTTTTATAGAAGGCGTTGTCTTAGAAACTTCAAAACAGGCACATTCAATTGGAAATTCAAAGGGCTAATGCCCTTTTTAATAATACCCGATACGGCACCTCCAACACTCACATACAAAGAACGATTATGAAGGAAAGACCTTAAAAGGCCTAAGAACGCACCACGAACCCCACAATTATCAAGTTAGGCAAGCAGAATACCATGATCAGCCGAATCAAAGGCCTTCACAATATGTAGGAAAACTGAAGCCACTTTCCAACCAGTATCCAGGGCATCATTTACGATCGTCACCAAAAACAGAACGGCCTATTCCGTCGACATTCCTCTTAGGAATCTAAACTGGGTTGGACTTAGAAGTCTCCGCGATTCTAGAAACTCAACCATTCTAGCATTTATCATCTTTTCAAACACTCTACTTAAAACTGGGAGAAGAAATATAAGTAGTATGTATATAACAGTTCCGAGCAGAGTGTCCCCCCATATAGCTATAACGATAAGTAGCGCACAGTCCCCGCATATAGCTATAATGATAAGTAGCGCACAGTACTCCCGTCATAGAAGCAGACAGTGTAATGACCGGAATTCAACTACCGTGAAAATTCGTGCTGATCTCTGTTCAAAGTGCGTGATGACTCCTTTGTATGAAATTGTGAAATTCTTTTTGTAATTTAATTTGTTAGGCATGGTTGACTTATATGTTTAACCTTGAACTAATTTACATAAATTAATTTATTATTAATTAATTTACATAATTACATTAATTTACATAATTACATTAATTTACATAATTACATTAATTTTTTTTTTTTTTTTATTGATGTCATTTTATTGTACTCTAATGATGATATTTTTCTTTTCCAATAATATGATTTTTTACATTCTAAGTATCTTCCCATTAATTTATATGAAATTTGTGTTTGATGTAGGAATCGAACGTGAGACCCATGATTTCCTAAGGTAAAAGAACGAAACGTTAATCGACTGAACCAACAAGCCTTTGAACATATTATGATTTTAGAAATACATCCAATGAATTGTTTCTGGGACATTGCTCAACTGATGTTAAGCCTCACAATATCGTAACAGGTTCATTCCATTGAACTGGAATAAGTTCAAGCACATTCGATTTATCAATTGGATTTTTGATAGGTGTTAAAAGTGACATGTTCCGGAGCATTTTTATGGCATCATCATGAGAATATGCATACCACGATGATTTGAGATGCATACTAGACAAACAATTTCTTCTGATACTTGGGCCCCAAGTCCTACCCCTATCCCTCAACCCTATCCCTCCACCATCCCTCCAACCCCTATCTCTACACCCTCCCTCCAACCCCCCCCACCCCCCCCCCAACATTTTTTTTTTATCTTTTTTTTATTTTTCAAAGTTCATTTTGGATTTTTACATTCTCTTGATTTTTCAAAGTTCATTTTGAATTTTTTTCATTGAAATGAAAGAGTTGGATTATTTCAGTAGTGTTTTGTCATGATTTACCTTGTCACAGTTACATTCTCTTAATTTTTCAAAGTTCATTTAGAATTTCTTTCGTTGAAATGCAAGAGTTGGAATATTTCAGTAGTGTGTTGTTGTGCTTTACCTTGTCACAGTTACATTCTCTTGATTTTTCAAAGTTCATTTTGAATTTCTTTCGTGAAATGTAAGAGTTGGAATATTTCAGTGGTGTTATGTCGTGGTTTACCATGTCACAGTTACATTCTCTTGATTTTTCAAAGTTAATTTTGAATTTCTTTCATGAAATGCAAGGGTTGTAGTATTTCAGTAGTGTTTATCGTGTTTTACCTTGGCACAGATACATTCTATCGGTTTTTAAAAGTTCAGTATTGTTTTCCTTCTTTTAAATTCAATTAAGAATATTTAAGTAGTGTTATGTAGTTGCTTAACTTGTCACAGATACATTCTCTTGATTTTTCAAAGTTCATTTTGAATTTCTTTCGTTGAAATGCATGAGTTGAAATATTTAAGTAGTGTCCTGTTGTGGTTTACCTTGTCACAGTTACATTCTCGTGGTTTACCTTGTCCCAGTTACATTCTATTGATTTTTCAAAGTTCATTTTGGATTTCTTTCCTTGATATGCAAGAGTTGGAATATTTCAGTAGTGTTTTGTCGTGGTTTACCTTGTCACAGTTACATTCTTATTATTTTTCAAAGTTCATTTTTGGATTTATTTCATTGAAATGCAAGAGTTGGAATATTTCAGTAGTGTTTTGTTATGGTTTACCTTGTCTCGGTTACATTCTCTTGATTTTTCAAAGTTCATTTTGAATCTCTTTCGTGAAATGCAAGAGTTTGAATATTTCAGTAGTGTTTTGTCGTGGTTTACCTTGTCACAGTTACATTCTCTTAATTTTTCAAAGTTCATTTTGAATTTCTTTCGTTTCAGTAGTGTTTTGTCGTGGTTTACTATGTCACAGTTACATTCTCTGGATTTTTCAAAGTTCTTTTTGAATTTCTTTCATTGAAAAGCCAGAGTTGGAATATTTCAGTAGTGTCTTGTTGTGCTTTACTTTGTCAGAGTTACATTCTCATGGTTTTTCGAAGTTCATTTTTGATTTCTTTGGTTGAAATGCAAGAGTTGGAATATTTCAGTAGTGTTTCGTTGTGCTTTACCTTGTCACAGTTACATTCTCTTGAATTTAAAAGTTCATTTTGAATTTCTTTCGTCAAATGCAAGAGTTGGAATATTTCAGTAGTGTTTTATCGTGGTTTACCTTGTACCGTGGTTTACATTCTACTGATTTTTCAACGTTCATTTTGGATTTCTTTCCTTGAAATGCAAGAGTTGGAATATTTCAGTAGTGTTTTTTCATGGTTTACCTTGTCACAGTTACATTTTCTTGATTTTTCAAAGTTCATTATGGATTTCTTTCCTTGAAATGCAAGAGTTGGGATATTTCAGTAGTGTTTTGTCATGGTTTACCATGTCACAATTACATTCTCTTGATTTTTCAAAGTTCATTTTGAATTTCTTTCGTGAAATGCAAGAGTTGGAATATTTCAGTAGTGTTTCGTCGCGGTTTACCATGTCACAGATACATTCTCTTAATTTTTTAAAGTTCATTTTGAGTTTCTTTCGTTGAAATGCAAGAGTTGGATTATTTCAGTAGTGTCTTGTTGTGCTTTACCTTGTCACAGTTACATTCTCTTGATTTTTTAAAGTTCATTTTGGATTTCTTTCCTTGAAATGCAAGAGTTAGAATATTTCAGTAGTGTTTTGTAGTGGTTTACCTTGTCACAGTAACATTCTCTTGATTTTTCAAAGTTCATTTTGAATTTATTTCAAGAAATACCAGAGTTGAAATATTTTAGTAGCGTCGTGTTTTGCTTTACCTTCTCGTTGTTATATTCTCCTGAATTTTAATAGTTCATCTTGGATGTCTTTCATTGAAATGCAAGATTTTGACTATCTCAGTAGTGCTTTGTAGCGTTTTACCTTATCAGAGTTACATTCTCTTGATTTTTCAAAGTTTATTTTGAATTTTTTTCCTTGAAATGCAAGAGTTGGAACTTTTCAGTAGTGTTTTGGCATGGTTTACCATATCACTGTTACATGCTCTTGATTTTTCAAAGTTCATTTTAAATTTTGTTTGTGAAAGGCAAGAGTTGGAATATTTCAGTATTGTTTTGTCGTGGTTTACCTTGTCACAGTTACATTGTTTTGATTTTTTCAAAGTTCATTTTGGATTTATTTCCTTGAAATGCAAGAGTTGGAATATTTCAGTACTGTTTTGTCGTGGTTTACCTTGTCACAGTTACATTCTCATGATTTTTAAAAGTTCATTTCTGGATTTCTATCGTTGAAATGCAAGAGTTTTAATATTTCAGTAGTGTTTCGTTATGGTTTACCTTATCACAGTTACATTCTCTTGATTTTTCAAAGTTCATTTTTAATTTCTGTCGTTGAAATGCAAGAGTTGGAATATTTCACTAGTATTTAGTCATGGTTTACCATGTCAAAGTTACATTTTATTGATTTTTTAAAGTTCATTTTGAATTTCTTTAATTGAAATGCTAGAGTTGGATTATTTCAGTAGTGTTTTTGTCGTGGTTTACCTTGTCACAGTTACATTCTCTTAATTTTTCAAAGTTCATTGTGAATTTTTTTCGTTGAAATGCAAGAGTTAAAATATTTCAGCAGTGTTTTGTCGTGGTTTACCTTGTCACAGTTACATTCTCTTAATTTTTCAAAGTTCATTTTGAATTTCTTTCATTGAAATGCAAGAGTTGGATTATTTCAGTAGTGTTTTGTTATGGTTTATCTTGTCACAGTTACATTCTCTTAATTTTTCAAAGTTCATTTTGAATTTCTTTCATTGAAATGCAAGAGTTGGATTATTTCAGTAGTGTTTTGTTATGGTTTACCTTTTCAAACTTACATTCTCTTGATTTTTCAAAGTTCATTTTGTATTTCTTTCGTTGAAATGCAAGAGTTGGAATATTTCAGTAGGGTTTTGTTGTGCTTTACCTTGTCACAGTTACATTCTCTAGAGTTTTTCAAAGTTTTTCAAAGTTCATTTTGAATTTCTTTCGTGAAATGCAAGAGTTGGAATATTTCAGTAGTGTTTTGTCACGGTTTACCTTGCCACAGTTACATTCTCTTGATTTTTTAAAGTTCATTTTGAATTTCTTTCATTGCAATGCAAGAGTTGGAATATTTCAGTAGTGTTTAGTCATGACTTACCATGTCACAGTTACATTTTATTGATTTTTTAAAGTTCATTTTGAATTTCTTTCATTGAAATGCAAGAGTTGGATTATTTCAGTAGTGTTTTGTTGTGGTTTACCATGTCACAGTTACATTCTCTTAATTTTTCAAAGTTCATTGTGAATTTTTTTCGTTGAAATGCAAGAGTTAAAATATTTCAGCAGTGTTTTGTCGTGGTTTACCTTGTCACAGTTACATTCTCTTAATTTTTCAAAGTTCATTTTGAAATTCTTTCATTGAAATGCAAGACTTGGATTATTTCAGTAGTGTTTTGTTATGGTTTATCTTGTCAAACTTACATTCTCTTGATTTTTTCAAAGTTCATTTTGAATTTCTTTCATTGAAATGCAAGAGTTGGATTATTTCAGTAGTGTTTTGTTATGGTTTACCTTTTCAAACTTACATTCTCTTGATTTTTCAAAGTTCATTTTGTATTTCTTTCGTTGAAATGCAAGAGTTGGAATATTTCAGTAGGGTTTTGTTGTGCTTTACCTTGTCACAGTTACATTCTCTAGAGTTTTTCAAAGTTTTTCAAAGTTCATTTTGAATTTCTTTCGTGAAATGCAAGAGTTGGAACATTTCAGTAGTGTTTTGTCAGCGTTTACCTTGTCACAGTTACATTCTCTTAATTTTTTCAAAGTTAATTTTTAATTTCATTCGTTGAAATGCAAGTCTTGGAATATTTCAGTAGTGTTTTGTCATGGTTTACCTTGCCACAGTTACATTCTCTTGATTTTTCAAAGTTCATTTGGAATGTCTTTCTTTGAAATGCAAGAGTTGGAATATTTCAGTAGCGTTTTGTCGTGGTTCACAATCTCACAGTTACATTCTCTTGATTTTTCAAAGTTCATTTTGAATTTCTTTCATTGAAATGCATGAGTTGGAATATTTAAGTAGTGTTTTTGTCGTGTTTTACCTTGGCATAGTTACATTCTCTTAATTTTTCAAAGTTCATTATGAATTTTTTTCGTTGAAATGCAAGAGTTTTTGTAAAGCACAACAAAACACTACTGAATTATTCCAACTCTTGCATTTCAACGAAAGAAATACAAAATGAACTTTGAAAAATCAAGAGAATGTAAGTTTGACAAGGTAAACCATAACAAAACACTACTGAAATAATCCAACTCTTGCATTTCAATGAAAGAAATTCAAAATGAACTTCGAGAAAATCAAGAGAATGTAAGTTTGACAAGGTAAACCATAACAAAACACTACTGAAGTAATCCAAGTCTTGCATTTCAATGAAAGAAATTCAAAATGAACTTTGAAAAATTAAGAGAATGTAACTGTGACAAGGTAAACCACGACAAAACACTACTGAAATATTCCAACTCTTGCATTTCAACGAAAGAAATTCAAAATCAACTTTGAAATATTAAGAGAATGTAACTGTGACAAGGTAAACCACGACAAAACACTACTGAAATAATCCAACTCTTGCATCTCAATGAAAGAAATTCAAAATGAACTTTGAAAAATCAAAAAAATGTAGCTGTGACATGGTAAACCATGACTAAACGCTACTGAAATATTCAAACTCTTGCATTTCAACGAAAGAAATCCAAAATGAACTTTGAAAAATCAAGAGAATGTAACTGTGAGATGGTAAACCAAGACAAAACACTACTAAAATATTCCAACTCTTGTTAATTGCATTTCAACGAAAGAAATTAAAAAATGAACTTTGAAAAATCAAGAGAATGTAACTGTGGTAAGGTAAACCATAACAAAACACTACTGAAATATTCCAACACTTGCCTTTCAACGATAGAAATCCAAAAATGAAGTTTTAAAAATCATGAGAATGTAACTGTGACAAGGTAAACCACGACAAAACACTACTGAAATATTACAACTCTTGCATTTTCAATGAAAGAAATTCAAAATGAACTTTGAAAAATCAAGAGAATATAACTGTGGCAAGGTAAACCATGACAAAACACTACTGAAATATTCCAACTCTTGCATTTCACGAAAGAAATTAAAAATGAACTTTGAAAAATCAAGAGCATGTAACAGTGATATGGTAAACCATGCCATAACACTAATGAAATATTCCAAATCTTGCATTTCAATGAAAGAAATCCAAAATGAACTTCGAAAAATCAAGAGAATATAACAGTGATAAGGTAAAGCACAACAAGGCACTATTGAAAAATTCCAACTCTTGCATTTCAACGAAAGAAATCCAAAATGAAATTTGAAAATTCAAGAGAATGTAACAGTGACAAGGTAAAGCACAACAAGACACTACTGAAATATTCCAACTCTTGCATTTCATGAAAGAAATTCAAAATGAACTTTGAAAAATCAAGAGAATGTAAAAATCCAAAATGAACTTTGAAAAATCAAGAGAATGTTACTGTGACAAGGTAAACCACGACAAAACATTACTGAAATATTCCAACTCTTTCATTTCAAGGAAAGAAATGCAAAATGAACTTTGAAAAATCAAGAGAATGTAACTGTGAGAAGGTAAACCACAACAAAACACTACTGAAATATTCCAACTCTTGCATTTCAACGAAAGAAATCAAAACTGAACTTTGAAAAATAAAGAGAATGTAACTGTGACAAGGTAAAGCACAACAAGACACTACTGAAATAATCCAACTCTTGCATTTCAACGAAAGAAATTCAAAATGAACTTTGAAAAATTAAGAAAATGTATCTGTGACATGATAAACCACGGCGAAACACTACTGAAATATTCCAACTCTTGCATTTCACGAAAGAAATTCAAAATGAACTTTGAAAAATCAAGAGAATGTAACTGTGACATGGTAAACCATGACAAAACACTACTGAAATATTCCAACTCTTGCATTTCAAGGAAAGAAATCCACAATGAACTTTGAAAAATCAAGAGAATGTAACTGTGACAATCATAAGTTAGGTCAAAATGTCAAAATCATAGGTTAGGTTAGGCTAGCCTACGTACGCGTGCCTACGTAGGCTAGCCTAACCTAACCTATGGTTTTGATATTTCTGTGCAATAATGTGGAATTTGAACTGAAAAAATAATCCAAAATGAACTTTGAAAAAATCAAAAGAATGTAACTGCGACAAGGTAATTCATAACAAAACACTACTGAAATATTCCAACTCTTGCATTTCAACGATAGAAATCCAAAAATGAACTTTGAAAAATCAAGAGGATGCAACTGTGACAAGGTAAACCACGACGAAACACTACTGAAATATTCCAACTATTGCATTTCAATGAATGAAATGCAAAATGAACTTTGAAAAAATCAATAGAATGTAACTGTGATAAGGTAAAGCACAACAAAACACTACTTAAATATTCCAACTCTTGCATTTCAACGAAAGAAATTCAAAATGAACTTTGAAAAATTAAGAGAATGTAACTGTGACAAGCTAAACCATGACAAAACACTATAAAATATTCCAACTCTTGCATTTCAACGACAGAAATCCAAAATGAACTTTGAAAAATCAAGAGAATGTAAGTGTGAGAATGTAAATCACAACAAAACACTACTGAAATAATCCATCTCTTGCATTTCAATGAAAGAAATTCAAAATGAACTTTGAAAAATTAAGAGAATGTAACTGTGATAAGGTAAACCACGACAAAACACTACTGAAATAGTCCAACTCTTTCATTTCAAAGAAAGAAATTAAAATGAACTTTGAATAATCATGAGAATGTAACTGTGACATGGGAAACCATGACTAAATACTACTTAAATATTCCAACTCTTGCATTTCCATGAAAGATATCCAAATTAAACTTTGAAAAATCAAGAGACTGTAACTGTGGGAAGGTGAAACACGACAAAACACTACTGAAATATTCGAACTCTTGAATTTCAATGAGATAAATTCAAAATGAAATTTTAAAAATCAATATAATTTAACTTTGACAAGGTAAACAATAACAAAACACTACTGAAATATTCCAACTCATGCATTTCAATGAAAGAAATCCAAAATGAACTTTGAAAAATCAAGAGAATGTAACTGTGACAAAGTAAACCATGACAAAACACTACTAAAATATTCCAACTCTTGCATTTCACGAAAGAAATTCAAAATGAACTTTGAAAATTCAAGAGAATGTAACTGTGACATGGTAAACCATGACAAAAACACTACTGAAATATTCCATCTCTTGTATTTCAACGAAAGAAATCCAAAATAAACTTTGAAAAATCAAGAGAATGTAATTGTGACAAGGTAAATCACGACAAGACACTACTAAAATATTCCAACTCTTGCATTTCAATGAAAGAAATTCAAAATGAACTTTGAAAAATCAAGAGAATGTAACTGTGACAAGGTAAACAACGATAAAACACTACTGAAATAATCCAATTCTTGCATTTCAATGAAAGGAATTCAAAATGAACTTTGAAAAATTAAGAGAATGTAACTGTGACAAGGTAAACCACGACAAAACACTACTGAAATAATCCAAATCTTGCATTTCAATGAAAGAAATTCAAAATGAACTTTGAAAAATCAAGAGAATGTAACTGTGACAAGGTAAACCACGACAAAACACTACTGAAATATTCCAACTCTTGCATTTCAATGAAAGAAATTCAAAATGAACTTTGAAAAATCAAGAGAATGTAACTGTGGCAAGGTAAACCATGACAAAACACTACTGAAATATTCCAAGTCTTGCATTTCAACGAAAGAAATTAAAAATGAACTTTGAAAAAATCAAGAGAATGTAACTGTGACAAGGTAAACCATAACAAAACACTACTGAAATATTCCAACTCTTGCATTTCACGAAAGAAATTCAAAATGAACTTTGAAAAACTTTGAAAAAATCAAGAGAATGTAACTGTGACAAGGTAAAGCACAACAAAACACTACTGAAATATTCCAACTCTTTCATTTCAACGAAAGAAATACAAAATGAATTTTGAAAAATCAAGAGAATGCAAGTTTGACAAGGTAAACCATAACAAAACACTACTGAAATAATCCAACTCTTGCATTTCAATGAAAGAAATTCAAAATAAACTTCGAGAAAATCAAGAGAATGTAAGTGTGACAAGGTAAACCATAACAAAACACTACTGAAGTAATCCAAGTCTTGCATTTCAATGAAAGAAATTCAAAATGAACTTTGAAAAATTAAGAGAATGTAACTGTGACAAGGTAAACCACGACAAAACACTACTGAAATATTCCAACTCTTGCATTTCAACGAAAGAAATTCAAAATCAACTTTGAAAAATTAAGAGAATGTAACTGTGACATGGTAAACCACGACAAAACACTACTGAAATAATCCAACTCTTGCATTTCAATTAAAGAAATTCAAAATGAACTTTGAAAAATCAAAAAAATGTAGCTGCAACATGGTAAACCATGACTAAACGCTACTGAAATATTCAAACTCTTGCATTTCAACGAAAGAAATCCAAAATGAACTTTGAAAAATCAAGAGAATGTAACTGTGAGATGGTAAACCAAGACAAAACACTACTAAAATATTCCAACTCTTGTTAATTGCATTTCAACGAAAGAAATTAAAAAATGAACTTTGAAAAATCAAGAGAATGTAACTGTGACAAGGTAAACCATAACAAAACACTACTGAAATATTCCAACTCTTGCCTTTCACGAACGAAATTCAAAATGAACTTTGAAAAATCAAGAGCATGTAACAGTGATATGGTAAACCATGCCAAAACACCACTGAAATATTCCAACTCTTGCATTTCAAGGAAAAAAATTCAAAATCAACTTTGAAAAATCAAGAGAATGTAACTGTGACAAGGTAAAGCACAACAAAACACTACTGAAATATTCCAACTCTTGCATTTCAACGAAAGAAATCCAAAATGAATATTTGAAAAATCAAGAGAATGTAACAGTGACAAGGTAAAGCACAACAAGACACTACTGAAATATTTCAACTCTTGCATTTCATGAAAGAAATTCAAAATGAACTTTGAAAAATCAAGAGAATGTAAAAATCCAAAATGAACTTTGAAAAATCAAGAGAATGTTACTGTGACAAGGTAAACCACGACAAAACACTACTGAAATATTCCAACTCTTTCATTTCAAGGAAAGAAATGCAAAATGAACTTTGAAAAATCAAGAGAATGTAACTGTGAGAAGGTAAACCATAACAAAACACTACTGAAATATTCCAACTCTTGCATTTTAACGAAAAAAATCAAAAATGAACATTGAAAAATAAAGAGAATGTAACTGTGACAAGGTAAAGCACAAACAAGACACTACTGAAATAATCCAACCCTTGCATTTCAACGAAAGAAATTCAAAATGAACTTTGAAAAATTAAGAGAATGTATCTGTGACATGATAAACCACGGCGAAACACTACTGAAATATTCCAACTCTTGCATTTCACGAAAAAAATTCAAAATGAACTTTGAAAAATCAAGAGAATGTAACTGTGACATGGTAAACCATGACAAAACATTACTGAAATATTCCAACTCTTGCATTTCAAGGAAAGAAATCCACAATGAACTTTGAAAAATCAAGAGAATGTAACTGTGACAATCATAAGTTAGGTCAAAATGTCAAAATCATAGGTTAGGTTAGGCTAGCCTACGTACGCGCGCCTACGTAGGCTAGCCTAAACTAACCTATGGTTTTGATATTTCTGTGCAATAATGTGGAATTTGAACTGAAAAAGAAATCCAAAATGAACATTGAAAAAATCAAAAGAATGTAACTGCGACAAGGTAATTCATAACAAAACACTACTGAAATATTCCAACTCTTGCATTTCAACGATAGAAATCCAAAAATGAACTTTGAAAAATCAAGAGGATGTAACTATGACAAGGTAAACCACAACAAAACTCTACTGAAATAATCCAACTCTTGCATTTCAATGAATGAAATGCAAAATGAACATTGAAAAAATCAATAGAATGTAACCGTGATAATGTAAAGCACAACAAAACACTACTTAAATATTCCAACTCTTGCATTTCAAAGAAAGAAATTCAAAATGAACTTTGACAAATTAAGAAAATGTAACTGTGAAAAGGTAAACCACGACAAAACACTATTGAAATATTCCAACTCTTGCATTTCAACGACAGAAATCCAAAATGAACTTTTAAAAATCAAGAGAATGTAAGTGTGAGAATGTAAAGCACAACAAAACACTACTGAAATAATCCATCTCTTGCATTTCAATGAAAGAAATTCAAAATGAACTTTGAAAAATCAAGAGAATGTAACTGTGATAAGGTAAACCACGACAAAACACTACTGAAATAGTCCAACTCTTGCATTTCAATGAAAGAAATTCAAAATGAACTTTGAAAAATCATGAGAATGTAACTGTGACATGGTAAACCATGACAAAACACTACTGAAATATTCCAACTCTTGCATTTCAACGAAAGATATCCAAAATGAACTTTGAAAAATCAAGAGAATGTAACTGTGACATGGTAAACCACGACAAAACACAACTCTTGCATTTCAATGAAAGAAATTCAAAATAAACTTTTAAAAATCAAGATAATGTAACTGTGGCAAGGTAAACCATGACAAACTACTACTGAAATATTCCAACTCATGCATTTCAATGAAAGAAATCCAAAATGAACTTTGAAAAATCAAGAGAATGTAACTGTGACAAAGTAAACCATGACAAAACACTACTAAAATATTCCAACTCTTGCATTTCCGAAAAAGCTGCAAATTTCACTTACTTCCTGAACATTTCTCAGTTCCTGACCAGTATTATTAAGTGGTGTAATCGCTCTATCATAGAATCCCAGTCTGTTTATATAACGTAATGTAGTACTCCACAAGCTTTTATCATACTCAAACAGATTATAGTTCACTGTCCAATGATAACAGTCAATTTCTTCGAGATCGATAGACAATAATAAAAAAGCACATTCAAATATAACACCACAAGATGATTTTTTTAATCCGATAAATTCTGTGTCATACAGTCCTATCATCTTGGAGGCTATTAATGTAGTTGTTAAGTAGAGAAATACTTCATCAAACTTTTATACCTTCACTCAAGGTTGAATTAAGTTATGGGTAGTGAGATGAGTCCTAAACCCATCTGAATTCATTGTGGGGAGGAGTCATAAAACCTCCAGTGGGAAAGCCACATCGTGTCTCTGACAAATCATAGAGCATAATTGCTAGAACCATAAGCATATTTTGACATTTTAGGATATGTAAAAAAAGAAAAAAATAAATAAAGTTGAAAAATGTTAATGAATCCTAAATCTTTTGGAAACAGCTTCTATTTTCCCCCTTTTTAGCATTATTTTCACTAAATACTTGCCCACTCCCCAGACAGTTCAGAAAGAAGCAATAGTCTCTTTCTCCTGAAGCATTTCAAGTCAAATGTTTACCGGGGTATTAAATAAGTAGCATTATTACACCTCCCTCAAAACTTAATTTCCCCCTTCCTAGCTTTATTTTAACTGAATACTTTCCCCCGCCCCCCTCCCTGCAGATAAAGTAGTAAAAAAATATCTTAGCCACATCTAAATTTCATCATTTTTTATGTTATTAATTACACTTAAAAAAAAAATTGAACACCTAAAAAGCCACGATAATTATTCGCTAGTTTGATATGGCATAGACAATGCAATGTTTTGAATAATAGCAGTACAGTAAAAATAAAAAAATATTTGTCAAGGAATATTGATTAGTTCAGAAAGAAGCAATAGTCTATTTCTCCTGAAGCATTTCTAGTCGTATGTTTACCGGGATATTAAATAAGTACCATTTTTACACCCCCCCTCAAAACTTAATTTCTCTTCCAAGCATTATATTAACTAAATACTTGCCATATTGGGACTTGTTCATTGTCTCGGGTATTTTACGATTTCTCATAGGTCACTGGCCTAATTTGGCTTTAGTGTGTGCCCCATTGTTTTTGTGTGGGTTCCATTGTAACTGAATCCCCGTGTAACAGAACCCCAAGCAACTGAACCCCCATGCATCTGAACCCTGGTGCAAGTGAGCCCTCTTTAACTGAACCCTCATGCAACTCAACCCCCGTGCAACTCCAGCCTAAGCTAGCTCTTTTTTTTCACTATTATTCAAATAAGATCGTTCGTGCAGTCCAATTCACGAATCCCTTATCCCTTTTTGCAAATATAGTTAGCTTTTTACGTAAAGTGATTTAACAGCATCTGTCAATCAAGCAATTCTGATTGTAGTCTACTATTCTTTAATTAGCAGCATCGTACATTTTGTTTAAATGCTTATTTTTTCATTTTCCAGATTCAAGATTTTTATTTAACAAAAATGAATATACAAGCTGAAGTATATAAAACAAGCCAACATAGAACTACAATTGCAATGAATGGTACTTGTTATCAGAAAAAAATGTCAATTGCCAAAAAAAAAGAAAAAAAAACACGCTTTGCTGAATGTGCTTCAAAAACCCATCAGGCTGTGTTATACAATTTCGATTATACTCTCAAAACGTGTTTGTTCACTCTATAGGTATAAAATATAAAAGGATTGCTCGCTTTTTGCAATGTAATCGTCAAACCACACTGTATATTCATGCCTCAGGCTTGTAGTCGTGAAAATACACTGTATATTCATGTAATCGTGAAGAAAAATAACAATAAAGTAAAAATAAAAGAATATGTGTCAAGAAATTGCAATTAGTTCAGAACGAAGCAATAGTCTATTTCTCCTCAATCATTTCTAGTCGTCTGTTTACTTGGATATTAAATAAGCACCATTTTTTCCCCCCCCCTCAAAACATAATTTCCCCCGGGGTAGCTATATTTTAACTAAATACTTGCCCCCCCCTCTTCCCCCGACAGTTCAAAAAGAAGCAAAAGGCTATTTCTCCTCAAGCATTTCAAGTCAAATGTTTACCGGGGTATTAAATAAGTAGCATTTTTACACCTCCCGCAAAACTTAATTTCCTCCTTCCTAGCTTTATTTTAACTGTATACTTGCCCCCACCCCCCTCACTTCATATAAAGTAGTAAAAATAGAGCTTAGCCAAATCTAAATTTCATCATTTTTTTATGTTATTCATTACACTGAAAAAAAATTGAACACGTAAAAGGCCACGATAATTATTCGCTAGTTTGATGTGGCATAGACAATGCAATGTTTTGAATAATAGCAATACAGTAAAAATAAAAAAAAATATTTGTCAAGGAATATTGATTAGTTCAAAAAGAAGCAATAGTCTATTTCTTCTGAAGCATTTCTAGTCGTATGTTTACCGAGATATTAAATAAGTACCATTTTTACACCCCCCTCAAAACTTAATTTTCCCCTTTTTAGCATTATATTCACTAAATACTTGCCCCCACCCACTCCCCAGACAGTTCAGAAAGAAGCAATAGTCTATTTCTCCTGAAGCATTTCAAGTCAAATGTTTACCGGGGTATTAAATAAGTAGCCTTTTTACACCTCCCTCAAAACTTAATTTCCCCCTTTCTAGCTTAATTTTAACTGAATACTTACCCCCCCCCCCCTCACTTCATATAAAGTAGTCAAAATAGAGCTTAGCCAAATATAAATTTAATAATTTTCTTATGTTATTAATTACACTGAAAAAAAAAATTGAACACCTAAAAAGCCACGATAATTATTCGCTAGTTTGATGTGGCATAGACAATGCAATGTTTTTAATAATAGCAATACAGTAAAAATAAAAAAAATATTTGTCAAGGAATATTGATTAGTTCAGAAAGAAGCAATAGTCTATTTCTCCTGAAGCATTTATAGTCGTATGTTTACCGGGATATTACATAAGTACCATTACCTGTTTGCTTTAAATTATATTATTACGAGCATAATATGCTTGACTACATTATACTTTGCCAAGTTTAAAAAAAAACCTCGACTTCAGTGGGCCAACCTTTAAAATATTCACGCGGAAATATAGTGTCCCACGCATGGATTTTCCTTGCCCAATTCCAATGTATTTTTTCATGTATATCCAAAACATCACATGTGTATTATACAGTACAGTATCATCCCATCTCCTGTAATTTGCAAATCTCCCCTCGTGCAACTGAACCCTCCATGTAACTGAACCCCTGTATAACCGAAACCCTATACAACTGAATCCCCATGTTACTGAACCCTCGTGTTACTGAACCCTCGTGCAACTCGACCCAATTTAACTAAACCCCTGTGTAACTATACCCCCTTTAACTGAACCCTCGTGCAACTCAACCCAATTTAACTAAACCCCCGTGTAAGTGTACCCCCTGTAACTGAACCCTCGTGCAACTCAACCCTCCATGCAACCCATCTCCCTCAAAACACTTTTCAGCCATTTCTTTTTAAATTGACAATACTTATTCAAACGTTACTTGTGTATTATACAGACTACATCGGAGAGGTAACGCGAGGTCAAGTCACAATGTCATTCTATCGCTACTTTTCAGACATTTCTTCTTAAAACTTTATTTTCAACTAATTCATCCGGGTTTTTCACAAGCAATTCGTACTATCCTCGCTCGTAATCGCTAATAACCTTAACCCTTTATTAAGTTATAGGAAATACCGGTTTAGAAAAAACTAGAATAGTGACATAATTTCACTTTATCAACTCTCAAATTCTATATCCACCAGAAACCTGTCTCCTTGTGTAATTGAAAACAACAGCAATTTCAATGTATATTTTTATGTGTAATTGAAATCAGCACCTCTCTTACTACTAATATGAATTTATGATTGATAAAAAGAACCCAAGTAATGTTAAATATTCGCTTTCAAATTATAACAGATATTTAAATGATCTTCAGGTGATAAATAGTGCAGTGGTTTTAGATATTTCAAATACTATATACCCACCAGAGTTAATTCTGGAACCCAACAATGGGAAAGGTAATTATGACCACTTTCTAAATTTAAATGTTAATGTTTCACATAATAGTAAACTAGTTTTCAAAATATATAATAAACGGATGATTTTGATTTTCAAGTAGTTAATTTCCCATTCCTTAAAAGAAATATATATATTCAAATATTACATATTCAGCTTTTTATTCCCAACTATTTAGATATGCGAGAATTTATGGTAATTACATTCATTTTAAAAATAGAAGTCAAATACTCTGCCATAAATTAATCGTAAGAGGTTTTTCCGCAAATAAACTTGCTTGGTAATTTAAGCAACTTAGTTTTCAGTATAATGGATTTTTAAATAAGTATAAAAAAAAGTTATCAGGAAATATTGAATGATATTTTGATGTAACTTGTTTGATGTTTTTTTTCTTTCTTTGTTTTTTAAATTAGGGTAAGTTTCAACTCAAGCAGTGGTTAGGGTGAAGTGATTTCTTGGAGGTTTTGCATGAAATTGAATGGGAATCTTTTGACGGATGTTGTTATGCAAATAAGGGGGATAACATGGCCAGGGTGGTATTCTTTCAGCGTTGTGTATGTATTATACCGAATCAGTTCTGGGTGATTGGTGGTGAAGGAGGCTTTGCTAAAAATTGGTGGGTATATGTATCATTTTGTTTATTTTTATTTTTCGTATATATTTCTCAAGTGACACTACACAAGGGGATGCACTAATTTCTTATGGCAGACGCGCTCAATTGCTAGGGTTAGGAATTTGAAGCGCTGAAACCCGTATTGGCAAATGTGTATTCCTTTGAGGAGCCCTAAAGTGAGGTGATCACTTGGGAATATTTTATTAGATTTAAGGGGCGACCGTTGTCCACGCATAAAAAGCATACAATTCAACTTGGATAATAGGTGGATTCAGAAATGAACGGGTTTTAAAAGGAATGACGGACATTTATTAAGGCATTGTTTTCATGTTTCTCTGTTAAGGGTCGTTACTTCGCTGATTAATTTACGGGTTACCGATTCTGAATTTTTTTTTTCCCAGAAAATTGAAAGCATAGAGATTAATAAAGCTAGTGACAAGAATCTGTAATATTTTAGCAGGAATCTAACATTTAGCAAACTCCTGTAGATAACTAGTTGCCATGAAGAATGTGTGGTTTGACAAATAAGAAGGGAGTAAGAATTGGTTGAAGTTTTCAAATGAATAAATTGGAACAAATGTTTCTATGCAAAATGTCTTGTACTTTGACGGAGGAAAATAAAAAAGAATGAGTCAGAGGTGATTTTAAATAAACTGGTAATTTTAAGAAATGAGGTTATTTTGATTGAGGAAAGTTTTTTATGGTGCGGGGAGGATTTTTCTGAGAAAGAACCGTCTGAGGAGGGAATTAGCTGACACAATAAATACCTTGAGTAGCTAAAATAAACTTTCGTTAAAAACCTAATTCGAAACTTGACTTTTCATTGGGTTTGCCCTACTCCTTAAAAAGTGAAATATTTTCTCAGAAGCAAGGCCGTATTGAGAGGTGGTTTGGCCCCTCTGAAATTTTTGGCAGACTTTTAAAATCTCAACCAAAATATATATAAACAAATTTTTTATGCTTTCCCCTTCCCAAAAGAACAAACAGGCACTGTCTTGCTTATAAGTCATTCAACCTATTTTATTTGCCCTTCGATCAGTGGCGTGCGTATTTTGGTTGAAATCCGGGAGGGGGGGTGGGGCAAAGTTGGAGCCAATTTTCCTAGATCAAATGAAAATGACAGTGAAAACTGAAAAATGATCCATATATTACCATAAAGATAAAATATACAAAAGAAAACTGCAAGTTTCTCTGGATACTTGAATTTTGCAGGCTTATCTTAGTGACAAGATTTTTGCAGAAACTAAATTTCAGCTGGGCGGGTATACTGAGGTCTGGGGGGGGGGCAAAATTGGGTCTAGAGGGACCAGTTAACCCTCCTGTCCCATAGCAAATTATGCCTTCGATCCGTTAAGAAATGACTCGCAGATTTTGCTAATTTGCGGTACTTGTAAGCACCACAATTACTTTTAGAGCCTTGACTAAGCCATGGGCTGTACTTTCTTCTTTCGTGACAGAAACAATTTTACTCCTTACGAAACTACGCATCGTTTTATGCATGAAGGGGTTAGAAAACTCATAAAGATGGAGCATTCCTTTTATCTTTTGGCCCAGACCGACCTTCAAAATAGATGAAAATGTTTGTTAATTTTTAAGAAACTCCTACCACGGTTTTAGCATAATCTAGACAGGATAATTTCAATGACAAGGACAACCAAGAAGTGTAAATTTATTTCCAGTAATAACATACATATATATAAATGCATCCGTTTTCAGCATTTGACACTTTTTTTAGTGTATGCACTATATAAACACTAATTCCTAAATACATCGTCATTGAAGCCATGTATGCAGTTTTATTTACCCGTCGACTCGTTTAGAAATGGCTCGCGGATTGCCATATTGTGTGGTCTTCTTCCGTCCAGAATTTAGGGCAATAAAGATTCCATATATAATTTTTATCTAGTCCCTATGCTACCATTGCTGAAACATAAAACACAAAACTCGAATACAAGAAGTCCTCAAACCGTAAACAAATAATTTTTTTTTTTATTTGCCCGCCTCTATGGTAGGCCTACCATATTTCTGTAGCTAAATCCGGCACTTGTCCACTATCTGGTACCCACCGCTATAACTATATCAAGGAAACCAGACACGAACCTGCCAAACGGGTATTTGCAATAGAGAAATAGAGTCCAAACCGTGGTTTTCATTGCGTTTACAATATTTAAACTGTTTTTTTTTTTTCGGGGGGGGGGGGGGTTAAGGGAAGAGGGAAGGTACGTTACGTATTTAATATATGCTATGATTTACCCAAAACCTACCCCCACCTAATGTGCAAATATATAGCCCAAATTTTTTTCTAAACTATTATACATTCATCCTATTTTTTTATTAGCATTGGCCAAACTTGACTTCTTTTGTGGGTACCATGTGGGTACCATATTATGCACAAGTACCCAAAATTCTTAGACCTTGTAATAACAAATATTTAGATTTTCCCAATATGACACTAAACAAAATTTTAATCTATGTCAAAGGAGGGGAGGGGGCTTTGTCGAGATACAAAAATCACTCTTCTTGTGTGATCGCACACAATAAGTGTGCCCTTATCATCAACAATTGTGTTTAAACTTTAGAGCAAATGTACTGCAGGTTGGGAGTCAGTTAAAGAGAGAATACTTTTAGACTCTACACAATAATCTATAAGACATCTAGGGCAAGGTGGGTGGTACACAGTTCAGCAAACAAAACAGAGGATCCCAATGTAAGAAGAACATAAAGATTAATGTCCTGGAATGCATGAAGCTGCTAAACCCTCTCTTACCATGGACAGATACATCTGTATAAACTTGTCTCTGATTAGGGTAATTTTTCGAAATTTTTGAAAAAAATTGTTTTCACCACATTATGATATGGAATCAGATTTTTATTTATAGGAATAACATCATATTCACAGTATGGCCAGCCTATGTCTTCTGGAGGGGGTACCAGCACATAAGGCTGATTAAGAAAAACTCTACCAGTTTATTTTGACGAAGCTCATTCAAATAGCTCAACCGATTGAAAAAGGCTAATTATTTATTTAAGTCTTCTGAACTGAAAAAAGTCATAATAAAATATTGTTTCAAAATATTGTAAAGTATTTAGAATATCAATTCGAGAAGCTTTTCCAGGGGTCTCATTTCTTAGTTAGTCTCATTTCTTAGGCATTTATGTGTCAACGAGAGCGGTCCAGGGGGGGCTCTTGGGACTAAAGCTCTCGTGGGAAAGGGCTTGTTCCCAGGCATGGGCAAACAACCAATAGCAGTAACTTCCGTTCCAGGAAAGTTATATTCTTGGTTCATTTCTAAAGGTAGTCCATCTTTCGCCTTCGTCGCAGCTAGTCGTTCTTGTGCTACCTTATTTTCTCTATGTGTATTCTCACGTTATTTATGGTCTTTATTAAATAACGTGAGATTTTATAAAGACCATGTATCAACGTTTATCATCTATCTTTGGAATTTACGTAAACCATTACATCTGCCAATATATAAGGCATACAAATAAAAGAACTAAAAAGAGATTTACAGAGTGGTGGCAAGCGGTTAAAACTGATGGAGCATATATCACTAGTGGAAAACCTCCAAGTGACATTTGAGTGACCGTTATAAGTAATTACGACATCTTACGCTAAATACTGGCAACATATTGAAGAGCTATTTTGCCCGCTACCAAAAATTGCTGTGATATTGAGCTGCAAATACTGCAAAAGACTGATTAATAAGACATCGAAACGTTACGAGCTATTGAACTATTTTCTATTCAAAGCGCCTTCTTGAAAAACGCCTTCTTTTAAATGAACCTTTTGAGATAGGCTGTTAAGCAATGCCTAATATGGATATCCTCGCGATAGCTTCTACCAACTAATTGAAATTTCTACAACTGACAGTCTCCGGTTGATATCTACCTTGACTTAGCCATTCTATGTTTGGTGGGTTTTTTTACCTGATTTTATACAGTCGACGTGTGATCCATATTTGGCAGTTTCCAACCAATTTTTAACATTTTGAATTCGATAATCGAAAATTAATTCTCAATTGTGACTCCATTTGATGCTAGTGTTTTAATTGAGAGCAACTGCAATTGGATTTGGGACAGACTATCTTTCGTAAGTGATTTACCACGATTAAACAACCCAGTAAATTTTATTAGACCCTTGTTGTTAGAACTCAAGTTTATTGCCCAAAATCTGGCGTCCGTAATTAAAAAAAATGGTTTTTAAAACCAATATTTAAATTTTTAGAGTAATTGCTTTTTCAAATTTTGATATCAATATGTCAGTTATTATTTCTATATTTGATCTGGCGGAATCTTGATATAACAAAAAGGTTGCTTTTGATTTTGTAAAACAGTGGAGGATAAATGGCATATTTCCATTTCTTTTATTTGACTCCCCTCGATTATAAATTTGTCAAGTTTAAAACGTGGATTACTTGTAGCACCTGCCCCAGGCAAAATAGTAGGCAAAATGGTTGCAGAGTTTGTAGGCGTGGCTCAATTTAAGGATGAAAGGATATATCTATTCTATAGAAGGATGCAAAAATTAGGAAGGTCATGCAGGGTATCCTTAGAAGCCAGGGATGATGGTGTAATTCTTGGAAGATTTGCTCTTAATTTATTCAAGGAGGGGATCAGACCGTCCTACAAACAGTATTTGTTAGAGAATAGTGTAGAAATTTTTTTGTTTAGGTGATGCGTACAAGGTTGCAAATCAATATGAACAGATAGTGGGGAAAGGAGACACGTCTTCTTTTTCCGATGAATTTCTTTCTGTGCTGACGAGGGTGAAATTTGGACTCAATCATAATGAGAAGGCACTGCGAGATGGTACTGATGCCTCGCAGGGCAGTTTGGCTACCCATGGAAAGGGAGCTGGTTTTGAGGTCCCGTGGAATGGTACTGATGCCTCACGGGATTTTTTTTTTGTTGCACTGCGAGATGGTACTGGTGCCTCGCAGGGCGGTTTGGCTACCCAGAAAAAGGGAGCTGGTTTTGAGGTCCCGTGGGATGAGAAAAAAAAGGTGGAAACGGGGCTGGTTTTGAGGTCCAGTGGGATGAGATTGATGCCTCACGGGATGGTTCTAATGCATAGAGCTAATAGTTATGTAGAGATATCAACAGTAATACTGCCATTTGTCGAACCACAAGTTAGTAGAGCAAAACCAAATAGGTCAAAATCGAGGCGTTCCGCAGCAATAAAAACCCGAGGATTTTATTGGTAATAATATCTTGACGTCATTGCAGCATGGTAGGCCAATCAAACTGCAATGGTTGACATATCTATTCCATTATTTATAAGTTTATGCAATTTCATTTATTTGTCACTGGTATTTTCAGGATTAATTAGCCTTTCTCGGTCCTTCCTTTTGCCCTAATCCGAAATTTATACATAATCCCAACTTTCCTTGTCTTCATCAAATTCAGGGGTATGGGGAACAAGTCTATTTTAAAGTATACAAAGAAAAATGAAGTGTTAAAATATCCAGTTTCCGACTATCGTTGTTAGTGTGGTTCGTTTATACTATTTAAGTGTTTACTTATGCAAGTATTGTGTATTGTTTATATTATGTAATTATTTACTAGTTTATGCTGTAGAAGGTTAGTAGGTGAGAAGTGAATAATTTGGGATGGGTATTGAATGTTTTGAATTCTATTAAAGTTTGAGATTTTAATAATAACGGGATAAGCCAAATTTGGGAAATTTAACTTAAAACAGGGGGGAGAATCTGTAAAGCATGTAGAACATCAATTCGAGCAGCTTTTCCGGGTGTTGCATTTCTTAGTTATTTGGCCATTTATGTGTCAACGAGAGCGGTCCAGGGGGGCTATTGGGACTAAAGCTAATCGTGGGAAAGGGCTCGTTCCCAGGCATAGCTGGAACTTCCGTTCCAGGAAAGTTATATTCTTGGTTCATTTCTAAAGCCAGTCCATCTTTTGCCTTCGTCGTAGCTAGTTGTTCTTGTGCTACCTTATTTTCTCTATGTGTATTCTCACGTTATTTAATAAAGACCATGTACCAACGTTTATCATCTATCTTTGGAATTTACGTAACCCATTACATCTGCCAATACAAAAGGCATACAAATAAAAGAACTAAAAAGAGGTTTACAATATTAAAATTTATTGCATGAAAAAAAAATCTTACTTGAACATAAAAAACAAGCTTGAAAATGCATAAGAACATAGGACGGCATTGATAGCAAAATGTTGCAACCACCTAAAGACATATTCAGTTTACCTGTTCATTAGGAATCATATTACCTGGCCATTAGGAATATGATGGAAATCTTCTTTCATGACTTAAAAAAAAAACATTAAAAAAGGTCAAAACTCTATTGTTAAAAAAAACACTTTTGCTGAAAAGTCGAGAACTAAACGATCGTAGAAAGCTGAAACTAATTTGCATAAATTTCAGCGATTAAATCTTCCTTTGTTTCAAACGATCTGAGTTACCAACTTGAATCTTTATCCTGGAGTGAGAAGCCAACAAAGAGTGTAAAGATAGTTCATTGGTAACAGTATTGGTGCCCAGTACCCTAAATATACAGCAGATGAGACACAAAACGATTTGGACACTAAGCAAAAGAAACAATTAGCCTGCAGTACACATGCACTTATCATTATTTCAAAAAAGACACCTTGGACCAAATGCTTTAGCAATCTTATTAATAGACTGGGAACTCAAGTTGCTGATACGAATTAGATGACCAAAAACATTAAATGACCCAGAAAAATCAGCCGGAAGCATATTTTCAATTACTGCCCTGGGGGTTTGTGTTGACACCAGAGTCTTTGTTATCTGACCTTTAAACTATTTTGAAAAATGGCTATCTCAAAGTTTGTATCAGATTGGTTTTGGGAAAAACAGGGCGTGGGGGGGCTAGTTAACCTTCGATCTCTTATGGCTCTTAAAAAGTGAACTAGAACTTTAAATTTTTAATCAAATGAGCCCTTTCTGAAGTTTGTACAAGCATTCCCTTCCATAAGAACTGTATATGTCCCCAGAGCATCACTTACAACGCCTGCCTCCGGGCTCTGGGGAGTTGCGTTGACACAGGAGTTTTTCTTATCTGACCCTTTAACCATTTTTACTGAAATAGATTGGCTTGGGGGGAAAGATTGTGTGGGGGGTGCTAGTTGCCCTCGGATATCTTTTGACTCTTAAATAGTGAGCTAGAACTTTCAATTTCCAATCAAGTGATCCCTCTTTGAAGTTTATAAGAGCATCCCTTTTATAAGAACCATATACGGCCCCAGGCCAACACTTACAACGCCTACCCTTGGGCCCTGGGGTGTCACGTTGACACCGGAGTTTTGTTATCTAATTTTTGAACAATTAAAAAAAACTGGCTACCTTAAAATTTGTAGCGAATGGGCTTGGGAAAAAAGGGCGTGGGGGGCAAGTTGCCCTTAAATTTCTTGACTCTTAAAAAGTGAACTAGAACTTTCAGTTTCCAGTAAAATTAGCCCTCTATGAAGTTTATACGAGCATCCCTTTCATAAGAACCATACATGCCATGAGGGCATAGCTTAGAACACCTTCTCCTGGGCCCTAGGGGGTTGTATTGACACCGGAGTTTTTTATCCAAACTTTGAACTATTTTTAACAAAATTTCTATCTTAAAATTTTCATCAGATGGGTTTGGAGAAAGAAGGCATGGGGGGGCTAGTTGCCCTCAGATCTCTCTTGACTATTAAAAATCGAACTCGAACTTTATATACTTTATATGAACTAGAACCATATATGCCAATTTTTAACTTAATGGCTATCTCAAAATTTTTATCGGATGCATTTTGGGGAAACGGGGCGTGGGGGGTAGTTGCCCTCCAATCTCTTTTAACTTTCAAAAACTGAACTAGAATTTTCAATTTCCAATCAAGTGAGCCCTCTCTGACGTTTTTACAAGCATCCCTTTCATAACAACCAGATATTCCCCCAGGGCGTAACTTACAACGCCTTTTTATCGGATGTATTTTGGGAAATAAGGGTGGGGGGGGCTAGTTGCCCTTCAATCTCTTTTAACTTTCAAAAACTAAACTAGAGCTTTCAATTTATAATCAAACGAGTCCTCTCTGAAGTTTTACGAGCATTCCTTCCATAACAACCATATATTCCCCCAAGGTATAACTTACAACGCCTGCCCTCAGGCAGAGGGGGGCTGTATCGACCCCAAAATTTTCGTTATATGGTCTTTGAACTAGTTTTTAAAAATGGCTATCTCAAAGTTCTTATTGGATGGGTTTGAGGAAAAAAGGGCGTGGAGAGGGGTGAACTAGTGAACTAGAACTTTCAATTTCGTATCAAATGAGCCCTCTTTGAAGTTTATACGAGCATCAATTCCATTGGGACCATATATACCCCCAGGGCATAACTTACAACGCCTGCCCCCGGGCCCTGGGGGATTGTGTTGACCCTGGAGTTTTTGTTATATTATCTTTGAACTATTTTTAACAAAATGGCTATCTCAAAATTTTTATTGGATGTGTTTGGGGAAGGTCGGCGCATTCATCACTGTCAGATAATATCATTTTGACATTTTTCGCCCAGAAGACTTTTTTTGGCGCTTCATTTTTCGCTCGATACACCATTCATTTTTTCTCTAGAGTTCTTGACCCCGCCAGGACTCGAAAGGTAATTCCCTTCCAATGGTAAAGCGCCCCAAACAACTCTTCCATGAAACCTTTGCCATTATTTTGTATCTTGAACCATATTCTAAAAATAAACTATTGTACGACACCTGATATTCCCCATTTTTTTTACACTCATTAGAACGTCGTGTTTACATCGAAAATTTGGCACGCACTTTGAAAACATCTTTTTCCAGGGGACATTTGCTTTCAAGATATTAATAAAGGGGGAATGCGCGTCTTACTCGTGCTAAAGACTACATCTTAAAAACACAGATACTGTAAATGAAAACAAATTTACAAGCAATAAAACATAAAAAAGACAGCTAAAAAACGCGACGAAAATAAAAGATGAAAATGTCGTATTATACTATACGCAAAAAAGAACCGTCTATTATGGAAAACTGGGGGCTTTTAGCCTGCAACCCTAGTTGGTAGGGGAGGGGGATGAGTGATATTAGATACAAATTTAAGACATATTAAGAGCTTTTAAGGAAATACCTCTTTTTCATAAGATAAATTCATTGACATTTCACAATATCCGAACAATATTTTCAAGCTCCCACCTAGTAGCCTTCATTTTCAGAGGGCGCATTGATAATAGATGTTGGTTTTTAGGCGTTATTGTGGCTTTAAAGGGATAAAGAATAACATGCCTAATTTAAGGAAAGGCGAAGGGGGGACTCCATGGGAGGGGCAAGCGTCTGTGGGGGAGGAGATTCAAGCGTGCATTTCTTGTTATCCAGCCTCCATCCAGTGCTCGCTGCTCACCTCCGAGGAATTTTCCAATCTCCCAGAGTGGTTTTCCGAACCCAAAACACCCCCAGGGCAAAATTTCTCAGCGAAATATGAGGGAGGAGATAATAATATACACAAAAGAACCGTGTATTATTGAAAACTGAGACTTCTAACCTGAAACCCAGGAGGATAAGAAGGAGCGATGTGATATTAGATTCAGATTTAAAACATATTAAGAGCTTTTAAGGAAATACTCCTTTTTCATTAAGATAAAGTCATGGATATTTCAGAATATCCTAACAATATTTTCCAGCTCCCACCTAGTAGCCTTTGTTTTCAGAGGGCGCATTGATAATAGATGTAGGTTTTTAGGCGTTATTGTGGCTTTAAAAGTATAAAGAATAACATGTCTAATTTAAGGAAAGACAAAGGGAGAAGATCCAGGGGAGGGGGAACTGTCTGTGGGGGAGGAAATTAAAGCGCACATTTATTTTTATCCAGCCTCCATCCACTAAGGTGCCGACCTGCTTGCTGCTTGCCTCCAAGGAAGTGTCCAATCCCCCCGAACGGTTTTTCCCAGCCCAACACACACCCAGGGTAAAATTTTTCACCAATAATATGAGGGAGGGGATCATAATATACACAAAAAAGAACCATCTATTATAGAAAACAGAGACTTTAACCTAAAACCCAGGAGGATAAGAAGGAGGGGAGTGATATTAGATGCAAATTTAAGACATATTAAGAGCTTCTAAGAATATGTCCCTTTTTCATTAAGATAAATTTATGAATATTTCACAATATCCTAACAATATTTTCCAGCTCCCACCTAGTAGCCTTCATTTTCAGAGGGCGCATTGATAATAGATATGGGTTGTTAGGCATTATTGTGGCTTTAAAAGGATAAAGAATAACATGCCTAATTTGAGGAAAGACAAAGGGAGAGGACTCCAGGGGAAGGGGAACCGTCTTTGCGGTAGAGATTCAAGCGTACATTTATTACTATCCAGCCTCCATCCACTAAGGTATCGAACTGCTCGCTGCTCGCCTCCAGGGAAGTGTCCATTCCCCCCGAGCGGTTTGTCCCAACCCAACACACCCCCTGGGCAAAATTTTCAGCAAAAATATGAGGGAGAGGATCATAATATACACAAGAAAGAACCATCTATTATAGAAAACCACGACTTCTAGCCTGAAACCCAGGGGGATAAGAAGGCGGGGAGTGATATTAGATGCAAATTTAAGACATATTAAGAGCTTTTAAGGAAATATCCTTTTTTTCATTAAGATAGATTTATGGATATTTTACAATATCCTAACAATATTTTCCAGCTCCCACCTAGTAGCCTTCATTTTCAGAGGGTGCATTGATAACGGATGTAGGTTTTTAGGTGTTATTCTGGCTTCAAAAGGATAAAGAATAACATGCTTAATTTAAGGAAAGACAAAGGGAGAGGACTCTTGGAGAGGGGGAACCGTCTGTGGGGGAGGACATTCAAGCGTACATTTATGGTTATCCAGCCTCCATCTACTAAGGTACCAACATGCTCGCTGGTCACTTCCGGGGAAGTGTCCAGTCCCCCTGAACGGTTTCTCTTAGATATGGGTACATTTATCACCAAAATATCAAAATACACAAAGGGTGGAAATTCTTGTCCCGCTCACCCTATGCGCTGTGGGGAAGCTTGATCTGTGTCTACTCTTTTGGAGGGACGGAATACCCCTATCCTACGCGCAGTAGGGGAGTTTGGTCTATGTCTACTCATTTCGAGGATGGAATCCGGGCTTCGGCTACGCGATAAAAGAGACTAAAAAAACGGTCTTGTTCGAGATAATTTAAAGGTAGTAATAATAGGGAAATTATCGCTGATTTTCTGAATATGTCCACCTCTAAAATCACATAATCCCTGTTTCTAGCGCTCAGCTAGCAAGATTCGCGCACTGGAAAGATTCCCGCCCTGACAAAATTTCAGCCATTGATACACTGTTTGTCTGGAAGACCCTTGGATTTCCCGTGATGAGGTCTAATATGAATTACGCAAGTGTATCTCACAAACAAAAAATAAAAGGACCCCATGGAACTCCAGTACGGTACACATACATACATGTTGCATATTAACTGTGATGTATGTCAGTAGAAAGGGGGGTGCTACTCCCACAAGGACCACGTGGTTTATGGTTTTCTCAGTGAGAATGAAAAAACAGTAATTTTATAACTTAAAAAAACAGGAATTTTATCACTTCGATGGTTGTTTTCTTGGATGGTTATGTGTGTTGGTCAATTTATTTGATGTTTTTCATGGATGTCAACATCAATTCATGTCTGTTTTATGGTTTTTGTCAGTGAGAATGAAAAAAAAGGAACTTTCTCACATTTATGGATGTCAACAGCAATTTATGTTCCTGTTCTATGGTTCGTTGTCAGTGAGAATGAAAAAACAGGAACTTTCTCACATTTATGGATGTCAACAGCAGTTCATGTCTGTTTTATGGTTTTTGTCAGTGAGAATGAAAAAAAAACAGGAACTTTCTCACTTTGATGGATGTTAACAGCAATTCATGTCTGTTTTATGGTTTTGTCAGTGAGAATGTACATGCTCGACGCGAATGTTATGAGTCTCCAGGAAACAGTTAGATCACGTGTTTCCTTCTCAGCCAATCAGCGAGTCGGTTACATATCCTTTCTCAGCCAATCAGAGGGCTGGTTACATATTAGCGGCGGAGGGAATATAAGGAAAGGGTTTTTTGCTAAAGTTTTATTAGTCTGTGAATAGAATTCAAAGGAGTGAGAAGAAGAACAGTTTGACTTTACTCATTTGGATATATATTTGTGTTGATGGCGATGAGTGGAATGTTTAACCTATTAGAAGTTTATAGTGGAGTTGATGATAATAATACAAGAGCACCAAACATTGCGGTGGAAATCACGAAAGGATCACGTCTTTGTCTGGAATGGGATGCAGTATATGCAAGATATGTGATATCCTTGAGCAAATTTAAAATGGAGGATCAATTGTGTTTTGCCGCTAAAGTTGATATAGCACATGTGAATAGACCTCAATGTGCTTTAAGTGCATTGGTGAAACATATTGAAGACAATAAACATTATCGCTAATTGTACATGCTCTGTATTACTGATATTGTTTTAATTATTCAATAAAATTGTTTCGAAATCAAAAATGCTTTCTTTTTTTTCTGGTAAGGTTAGGCAATGGTGCTTTCGAATCATGGTTATTCTAGAGTCAGAAGTCGAAGTGAAACGATTGAAAAATGGATAAATTTGAGAAAAAGAGAATTCGATCAAATCTAGTGTTTATGGAAAAACATTTGATTTTGGATGATGATTTTCTCGAGTTATCTCTTAAACGCAGGATATTCTCTTGTCAGGGAACACTTGAAAATATAATGAAGAGTGATTCTCCCCCATTGGACTAGTGTATGAAACTTTTAAAATGTGACTCAAGTGCTTATAGTCAATTTATTGATATATTAATTGGAACAAAGCAGAATCATATCGTGGATATACTTTTGAAAATATTGCCAATGGATTCAATTTAGATGGCTCCCCCGTCATTCGAAAGAGGTAACGTTAGAGAGCTACTACTCTCCCCATTTCCCCTCAGTGAAATTATCGAGCGAAGACGCTCAGTTTTGTTTCAGCTGTGAGAGAGTCAAGTGACATTGGAAACCAAAAAAAAAATGTTCTATATATGTCCAATGTGCATGTACACTCTTGGCTGTTGGACTCTGTGTGAGAATTGTACAATCATTGATGACTATAGTGAAAAGTGTAAATTATTTAATCCATGTAAATTACATAGAGGCTATGCAGTACAAATTAAAGGAGGTAATTCATGTCTTGAGCTGGTGTGTGACTCTCACCCTAGAGGACACCTGTGCTCCGATTGTCACTGTGATAAATGTGATCAATGGGAGACTACTTACCCCGCTATGACTGGAAAGAATCCCAAACGTGATTTTTGTTTATTTCTACAAGATTGGTATCGTCGTAGATTTAAATTATTCTGGGAAGAGGAATCTGGTCTACGATTCAACTGTTGGGGTAACAAGACAATTTGGTTTCTACGTCATCGTTGTGATGACACTGCCTACTCTGACTATAAACCAAGTGATTTTTATTTGGCAGTTACCGAATGTAATTCACCACTTGAAAAAACTGTATGGGATATTGCTTCAAATAGACCAATTGAAACTCCTGAATTTCATAATATGAATGCTAATAGTATCATTGACTATACAAAGAGATACGATAAGATTGAAGTTACATTGTACTGTAGAAAATGTAATCCTGACTTTGCGCCAATCAAGATCAATATACAGTGAATTCAAATGATCTACCGGCATTAGTGGTACACGACAGTTGCCTATACATCGATGAAGAAATCTAAAGTGAAGATTTAAAGACATTGTTGTATATACATACATTTTATTAATAAACAAATTCACAAACATTTTTTAAGCACTTTACTCTTAGGGCACTGAAATCAATACTGTATAGGTCTGAGAGGATATTTTCCACTAGAAAGTCATTCAGACGTGGATTTTCAACATAAATGTGGAGAAACTGCTTGTAAGTATAGCCGCGATATCGGAACACAAAATATAGTAGTGCATGGAAGCCGCAGCTTTTAGTCGTTAGATCCTGAACCCTCTTCCGATTTTGAATAATAGTTTTCCCACTGCTCTCAATATAGTTGCTGATGTGAGGCGTGTAGAATGTATAGGGTAGACCAAGAGGATCAACAAATTCAATCGTCTTCATTGTTTGAAAGATGCACAGCCAATGACCCGTCAGCACAGTCGACGGACTGCTATTAACAATAATCAATGTATTGTTGACACTTTGAATTTTTCCAAGAAAGTCAGAGGGCAGACAATATGATTTGTACTAGGACATGTAGGGGTCCATATTAAATAGATTGATTATTTGACTGGTGTTCATGGCGCCAAGTCTAGTAAAACACTTCCTTCGGGAGTGATTTCCCAATAGGTTTCATATTGATTTTGTGAGATTAGTGCAATGCTCTCTGCCAATGGGTTGGTAAATGTACACTCTAAACGCACACCCCCTGTACGTACTATACTCATATCCTGTGTACCCGACAAATCTAGTACAATGATACCATGTGTTTTAGCAAACATATCTTCGGTTATACCATTTTCAAATAGTTGAGAGTCATGATCTAGGGTTTGCATTGTCAACTCGTACAATGCTCTATAGGATTTATCAAAGGATAGATTGTAGAGTGGGATACCGTTTACTTTGCACACAAGATAGGAAAGTCCAAACATCTCGAAATTATGTGGGCATTCAGTCCGTGACCCTATTGCACTGCCGCTCTTTATAAATACCTAAGTGAGTTCTGACGGACTTTTACCATTGATAAGGGATGATTCGGTGACGGTGTAATAACTCATTGCAATATGACGTTGATTGGTGATTTTGTGAGGAAAAAATATTTTAATATTGTTGCCATTGGCTCTAAGTTTTTCCACTGCAAAAGCAACAGAAGTCAGGGCCTGTTGTTTGCGTACATGAAGTATTGACCAGGTAAGGGAGGGACTTGCATTAGGATTGACAGGAAGTTCTTTTCTCAATATGAAATTGGAGGGTGTAAGCGTTAGTTTTATATCCACTTTAACATTGGGTGGCAGCCATTGGGGTATATTAAAAATTTCATGATATATTTTTCCAACTAGATGTAATTCACTAGTTGTAGCATTTTTAAGTGCATCTGTACTATCAGTATTAGTAATATATTCATATCGATTGGAGGCGCCTCTCAATTTCATGCATGACTTGGGTGTCATCAACATGAATTGCATATAGCTAGCATAATTTGAGAGATTGTTGCTTGTGCTCACCAGCGTGCCATTGATGTAGACACTAATTTGACGAAATGAATTACGTAATATACAATTTTCATAGGATATTCCATCAGCCCGAATTGGCATTGTATTATCGGATTTCTGGATTTTCATTTGCAAATCTATAATTGTTGAAGACATGTCCATAAAGTAGTCTTCATTGGAATAAATTTGAAAGTGGATATTATTGGAGAGGGGTTGTTGTGGATAAAATTGTTCATAGTATCCATGCTTGACACTCACATCAACAGTTTCGGCATTGAATAGATTCAATGAGGCGGTGATTGAAGGTTGAGAATCCTTATGTGGTAGGTAGGACATCTTAGGAAAAGAAATCTAGTTTCGATCTAACAATTTTCTTCCTGGGGCTTCTTCTTCTGTTTACACTATGTGTCGGCTTTTTCCTTCTTTTCTTTGACAAGAGGGATGATGTCTTTCGTTTCCAACCTGAGTGGAGACTGATGAGTGATGCATTGTTTCTCGACCTTTTTAAGCCTTTACCATTTTGTTTTAATCTTTCACCAAGGGTTCGCGCACTGGACCTAAGATTTTCCGAAGCACTTTTTTTAAAATCCTTGCCATAGCCCCAATCGTATAGTGTAAAGGAGGCAAAATCTGTCGCAGCCGGTACAAGATATTTTATAGCCAGTGATAGTGAAGATTGAAAGAGCTTAGCAAACCAACTGCCAAGACCGTAGCCAGACATTGAAGAGCGACCCTTGTAATAGTCCATTCCATTGCCCTGTTGTCTTGGACCAAGAGTATTAACATAGCAGTCAATATCAGGACAAGTGAATACCACTTTTTTATTATACATCTTGCTTTTGAACGATGGGTTGAAAATGGCATGTAATCACAGCCAAACCTTTTAAAATTGTTATGGGATCACCAAATTCCGTTCTTAGTGTTAACTGACAGAGCTCCAAATAGGAAGTGTTTACGGGAATATACTGAAGATGCTTTAGATTGTAGCGATGAGTGTATGCGCGAGTGCTTGTTCCTTCAAGAACTCGTGTTAGGGGGAATTTGGAAGTGAAGACCCAAGATGTTTCAATAGATAAGGCCTAGAAAAATATACATGTGACTGGGGAAAAGGCTGGTGGACATTCAGTAAAAATGAAATTAGTGTTTCCCGCACTTTTACCATTGATTATATTGAGCTTAAATCGAAGAACATCCTTTAGGTTATCATTGAGAATAACCTTTTCACTGGCAATAGGTGAACTAATGTAGATCTGGCCCTCCTCCTTTGAATAGTTGAAATGAAAAGCTTATTTTTTACGAGCGGAAATTTTTTTATTGATAGAACGACATAAATCATTCATACAGGCGAGTTCCTCGTAGGGTAATTCAATGTATGGATAATCCCGCCAATTGATTTTTTGAATTTGTTCTTGATCACCTGGCGGTTGTGGACAATCATAGGGTCTAATTTTCATTTCATATTTCCGATCCTTTCTCAGGATGTCATAAGTATTTTTGAGAATACAATCGAAAAGAGCCACTTCATACTTTCCACTGTCGTCGAATTTGATGGTGGGAGAGAGTTTCGTCCAAAAATCACTTGTTCTATTCAAGTCATTGTAGAGAGGATCGGAAACATTAGACATGAAAGTCACATAGAAATCATTGGGCAATGTCAATATCTTTAACATTGACCCAAGAATCAAAATCTGAGTTGTATCCTAGCCAGCGAACAAGCAACTGTCTCTTGCCCCTACGAGTACGACTCCTTAATATCTTTTCAATTTGATACATTTCGCTAGTGTTTCTAACTTTTTGTAGTTCATATTCATAAAAACCGCCGAGAATCTCATCATCTTTGGTGTCTCGCAGTCGATATGTCGTGGGCTCGGTGTCTAGGATTTTGGACACTCTAAAAAGTTCAGTGCTCCATAAATAATTCCCCTTTTCAAAAATATTGGTGGTTCTATTAATTCGAACAGTATCACCAACATTGAATTTCTTCTTCACTTTTTTTTTCTTTTTCACCATTGGAGTATTGCTTTAGAAGAGCATCAAATGTATTTTCATTGTAGTAAACATCCCGAGGGCTTGAGTTGGACAGAGATCGATGGGGTCGATGGTTGTATATCTGCATGATTTTATCTAAATCATGAATAAAAGCCGATGTATTTTTCAGGGTACAATATCTTGAAATTAATAGACGAATCGTTAATGTTAATGGTTCAGCCAATGCAGCCTTTATCGGGCTGTGACTATGATAAAGTGTTGTATTATATTTCAAAAGAACCTTTTGCACATGGGGATTAACAAATTCACTGCCACAATCCGATTGAATTTTTCTATACGAATCCTGTTCAAGAATACTTTCAATGGTTCGAGCAACTTCAACACCTCTCTTTGATCGCAGTGGAATGGCATAGGCCTAGCGACTAAAGACACTGATTGCCACCAGAATATATTTGTAGGGTGCATTGTGACGTTGTTGAACTGCGTCTAAAGTTAAAAGATCCGTTTGCATTATATGCAGAGGGAAAAAGGCTTTAGTTTGTCGATATTGTTTGCTGCGAAGCCTGTCATTCCGATGCAGTGTGTAACTCGGTTCATTTTCTAAATACTCTTTTGCGTTTTTCAAGGTGGTGGTGCCAGAGACAGCCTTAGAAAGCGTTTTAGGAGGACTTAAACGTCCCACTTCACCAATGTTTTCATAGACACCTTTCATAACTTCATCCATTTTGAACGTAAGCATGTAGTGTAATGACCACTCCCCTTTTGCACACTGGAGGGTGAATCAATTCGTATTCGCTTTTGACTAGCAGCCACAGGTGTTTTAAAATCAGTGGTGCTAGTATTTTCAAATATTGAATCTTATTCTTCTTTTTTAAATGATGTTGGTGTTGGTGTTGTTGGAGGACTATATTCTCTTAGTTTTTTTTAGAATTTGCTTATTGCCAATAAGACTTTTGGGAAAGTTTGATACACTTAGAAAGGCGTATAGATTATTGTCAAAGGATAAAATTCCTCTACGATTCGTACCCATATCACAAATTAAATCAACTAGATTATAACCTTTTCCCTGAATTATAATTTATTCCCCTGGGCTCTCGACTTTAACTTGATATCCATCTGCAGTTTCCAACATGAGATATAATAATAATCTTTTACTATGTCCACAATAGGTCACTGGCACTAGGTTTCCAATTTTTAATAGAATTGAATTCAAGTCCTTCTCCTGTGATTGCAGTGCTGCAGAATCTTGAGGAGATGATTCTTGTTTAGAGGGATCAGTGGCGATAGCGACGGGTCTCTCACGATAAAGTTTATGTTTTTCCACATGTCACAATGCATCTTGAAGTAAAAGCAGTTTTTGTCATTGGCAATATTCTCATCATTAATGAATTTGCTTAGATTGTCTTTAAAATTTTCAATAGGAGAGAGGAAAAGTTCAAATGGTTTCAATTTATTGGGTTTAGCCATTCTCTCTCTCTAGAGAAAACTGTTTGCAAGTCCTGCAATTATTGGTAGTAAAAGTGTGAAAAAGCAACCGCCCACTTGAAGGAGCCGTGTTCTTTTTAATTTTTTTCCCTTGTTTTTAATAGCCAAAGCGCGGACACTGGAACGATGTTTCTTTGTGTGTTTTGTAAAAACATATTGCAGTTGAACATTTCCCGCAGTTAAATTTAAACAAAGTTCAGATATTAGATTAATGAAATCATTGTCAACACCATGTTTGATTATGGCCTTCCTAAGCAATGGTTTTGAAGTGCTTAAAACGGAAAATAAATGCCGTTGTTCGTGTAGTTTCTTCAGTGTCATAATGGCAACTAATAGTCTTTTCTACTGTTCACCGGAAGATATACTGTAATTTCTTTGTTGAAAATGTCGGTGACTACACGTAGATCCTCGCTTGTGCTCTGATTAAGATCCAGCAAAATGTAACCGTAGGGCTTGCTAGTCGCCTGAGTGTACGCTGACAACAGAAATTTAGGGGCGCCGGGTTATATCTGCTTATTGAGAGTTATGAGCGAGCTAGAATCACGAACGACTCGATAGATAATATAGACGGTGCAAATCAAAGCAAGGGTTCGCATACATTTGCTCTGATGAAACAGATTGTGTAGAACCAGAGTAACGGAAATGTGTTCATGGTGGGAGCGAACAGTGAACAGTTGTAGCATTTCCTGCGAGAACTGTTCAATGGATTCAGTCCAATCGTTAATAATCAGCCACGAGTTCGGTTAAATACTATTGAAAATATCAAGTCCTCGTATGAATTGTATTGATATGATTGTGGCAATAGCTCTTATTTTATCATAGGACTCCTGCCAAATACTATAGCAATAGTACATTTTTTTCTGCTTTTCCAAAAATATTTTATCGCAATTTTTAATTATTATATCTAAAAGTGTTGTTTTCCCTGACATTGAGGGCCCACACAGAAACGATCTGAAGGGTGTTTTAAATTGATACATGCTGTTGACAACAGTCGGACTACAACTAACTGTAAATCATACGTGTCCAATGAATAAGTAGCAATAATTTTCCCATTGATCTATCTATTCAAGAACAACAAAAATAATATTTCATGTGCAGAATTTATTTCGCTAATATGAAAACAAATATTTGTTCAACGTGAACTGCAATGATAAAAATAACACTTGTTCAACAAGAACAGTTGAAAAAACTTCATTGTCAACATGAAAACACTATTTGTTCAACACGAACTGCAATGATAACACTCAATGTACAATAAAAAACACTTTTGTACATGAAGAGCAACACTTATTGTCTTTAAAAAAACACTTTTCTGCACAACACTTTTGTCCATCAGCAGCACTATTGTCTTGAAACACTTTTCTGTACAAAAAAAAACACTTTTCTATACAACAACAAAAAAAAACACTTGAAAATCACGAGATAGCACAGTTTAACATTATAGTGAATTTAAATGTGGGATCCCCCCCCAGGGCCATGGGGCCAAAGGCCGGCCAGCAATGGGCGGGACCCCCCCCCCCCGGGAGCCGGCCGCGGGAAGGGCCCCCCCACCCCGGGAACCGCGGGGCGAAAAGGGCTTGTACATAATAGTTGTCGTCACTGCTGCTGCTAAAGGGTAGGTTGGGTTAGTTGAGATTAGTTAATTTATGAACGGGTTGGTGATGGTTAGTTACTTTATGAACGGGTTGATGTCAGTGGTTAGTGTATGGGTTATTTCTAGTTAGGTTAATTTATCCAGAACAAGTTGATTGCGATAGTCTATGCATTCAACTCGGTCTGAAACACAGGTAGTGGCCATGAGGCAGGACACTCACACCATTCTCGAGCACATAGACTTTGTTGGATATACATGACATTACATTCTTTTCCACTCTCACAGTATAATTTCTATACTGTAGAGAGCGAATTGCAAGCACTTGTGCTCTCGACCCTAGGCTACTTTCTACACAGTCTCTGTACATACTCATGTTAAAATTGCTCTTTACAAAATGTGTAGGCACCCCTTTACACGCCTTCTTTTCGTCACTACTATGAGTTTCAACGCAATAAACTTTAGGGCCCGGGAACACCCCCTGGATATCAAATCACTCCCCGTCTCTCATTTTAACATTAATAGTTAGTTGGGGGCTTGACGTTTAACAAACTCGGGGTAGAGGGATGGATTCCAGTTGGTGAAATCCATCCGCGAGCTGATGTGTTTCCCCCTTTTCTAGATCACCCAATAAATCTTCGGTCCCATTTACCTTTAACAGCAGAGAATCTGTATCCCCATAGTAAACTTGAACCTCCCCCTCCCGTGGCCATTGCACCTTGCACACATTGTAAAAGAACGACAACATGAGTTTTTTTTGAAATTTCCAGTACTGAACTGCCGCCTGCTATATTCTTGTTCAGTACCACATTTCGCTTTCGTCTGTATAGAAGAACCATGCCAGTCTCTATTCTCGTGACCGATGTAAAATTGGGGTCGGCAATAATTCGTGCACACTCTAGAGGGTCAGTCACGACGTCGCAGCGAGATCTATTACGAACGCTTTCACACATTTTGCCAAACGCTGAATTTAGAACGAGCTTGTACATTTCCTTCTCCGCCTTTGAATTTGCCCTAGAGCGTTTATCGACAAAGGTGTCGATAAACGTTTTTAAATATGGTCGCTGATTGAACTGCAGGACCCTGTGTATTTTGGTGATCTTGAAACCATTGCTCACCATCCAGTGCAAAAGCACATGGTGAACAACGATATTCTCCTTAGGGTCCAAATCAGCAATCAGTTTCTGTTTGGAGGGAGTCCAGTGCATCCCCATATCCTCAACCAATGATCGATTGTAGGGGCTCAGAGAGTCCCTGCTCACGGGCCGATTGATACAGGGAAAGACAAAATCTTTGACTGAGTCGTGAAGCGCCAGCGGAATGTGACCGTCAATTTCAAAGAACCATCCTTGTGGCTCAATGTCCTCGACGGTGGTAATGTCGGGGAACTCACAAGGATTCTCAAGCCATTGATAGTTCCCACACGGCAAAGAGTAGTGAGACATTGCCGAGGGGTACAATGAGTTCATGTCCAAGAACACTGCATTTGACTTTACACCGGTGCTTTGTCCGCTCGGATCGGTTGATAAGACGCGGTCCCCATGAAAAACATACCCTCCCCTCATTGAACGCTCTACAAAAAGGTGTTGATCTACAACTGTGATTAGGCCTATTTCCTCCCTGCTAATTTTTAAAATCAAATCCATCCCCAAATGGGGTGTGGAAAAGTAATAGCCTATATCTAACCGGAACTCTGAATAGATCTGGTGTATTCTTACAGACTATATCCAGCAGAGTTAGAACGTCACTGGTCAAGTACAGTCTACAATAATCCCACCTATTTTTACAATCCCCCTTGGACAACACCTTCTTGGCAAACTCATACTCCTCGGCTGTGCATTCACTGTTGGTCAGTGAATTGTAAAAAACTTCAATTGGAGGTAGTTTCACCTCACTTAAGCGAGTGCCAGAACAGTAATAATCGTATGCGTAGACACCTTTGCATGTCAACAGATCATAAACTTTACCGTCTGGAAAGTTCTATTTTAGTAAGGGAAAGCTATCAAAATGTTCGCTTTTCTGCCGTTGAATCAATTGACTCAATGCTTTGGGCAAAAACTAAATGAACCTAAAAACCTGACTTTATTCCAGCACTTATGCCTATTATCCACTGCCTGCCATTTCAGCTCGAGAAGCACTAACTTCTCGGCCGATTTGGGAATAATGTTCTAGGTAAATGAACTATATACTCATAGACTATCTACTCCCCCTCCCTCCCGAGGCATACGTGCCAGTGCTGGTAAAATAAATATTAAGTCATAATTAGAGTTGTGGATAAAAACAGGGATAAAAAACTGCTGGCTAACATTTAAGTTACACGATTGATGCGCAACCCCCCTAAAATTACTACACCCCGAGGATATTTCCTGCCACAAGTGATTATGATCTCTGAATTTCCCCCTCGCCCCTCTTTTCCCTTTTGTTCCCTTATCCCCCTCTACAAACTCCCCCGTACACACCCAACATATTTTTTTATTTTTGTTTACGAGAAGGTCCTCTGCAGACAGCACCATTGGATAATGGGTATTTCTTAAACGAGAAATAGCACCATTAGCCGTGCCAATTGGTTTAGTCAGTGCCTTGACCATACACTCCCCCTCATCCAACGTTTCTACTATTTCTAGCAACCGTATGGTGTTAGAACTGTCTCTTTGCACGTGAGACTAGGACACTGCAATAGCCTGATGTTCTTTGACTCGGTTTGGAAATTGGGGATCATTCACCTCCACCAGCTTAGTTTCGCAGTCTAAAGATATTTTGTTGCACTGGAGAAGGGTGTTCTGGAAATTTTTAAAGCGTAAAGTGGCCCTATCCTCTGAAACCGTTTCCACTGTCTGGTAGCCATGCCGGCTACAATGCCTCATATGATCCCGTAGTTTTATATCACTACGGAATTGTGACAAGTATTTTGGACAGTAGAAACGTTCCCCCCTATGCTTACCACCCCCAGAACTCTCTTGAAGTCTGTGATCGGATTAAAATGGCCAATTGAATTGGCAGGGTCACTAGGGGGTGTGTATAACAACGAAAACCAATGTCTCACCAAATTAATTGACGGGCCCTTTGCGGGGAAGACCACTCCCTTCTTTTTATAATGAACCCAATCTTCAAATTCATTTTCATACCGAACCAAAGCAAGGCTAATATTTAAATGGGCATTAGCCCTTTCAAAAATATCAATAGATTGAAGCGTTACTGAATAATTCCACTATAAAAACGAGAAATCTACAATGGGAAAATCTGACCCGTCCTTCCCATGTACAGCCCAGTGATTTAAATTCGTCTTGGTAGCGTCATCTGCTAGAGGCTGAAATGCTGATATGAGGAAAGCGTTTTTGAAACATTTTTGACCTGTTTCAAAACAGATCTTCTGGACACCGCGACAACCTACTAGATCTGGATTATAATTTAAAACTATATCCCTTCCCCACCCCCTCTTAAAATAAAATCTTTCTTAAATTTACAAATATTTACACTTAAATTTTCAACAAAAAGAACTAGAGATCCACTACCGTTTTCATTAAAGTTCTCAAGATGCGCAATAATTTGATCTACCCAATCCATGAAAGCACCCTCAAAATTTTCTAAATTCGGATAAATTATGCGCATCTCGGAGTGTACATAATGATAATAAACTTCGCTTTTCCCCTCATTTAAATCGAACACTTTTAAAACAATAGAAACCTTAATTGAATACCTCCCCCACATTTGAATTTGATGCTCCAGAAGTGCACGAATTTTATCTACATAGTCGTGCACAATTTCTACGGGGTCCAAGACAAATTTCCCTCCCATAAGCGTATTAAAAGGATCCCCAAAAGTCGCAGTGTAAACAACTATTGCATTTAAAATTGTGTTGGACAATTGAAAATTGGGGAAAGTTGAACCCCCTCCCCCTCTTGCATTTTATCCCCTCCCTCAAGTTTTTCAACAATATTTGGGATATATTCCACTTCAGCTTTTTGAAGGGGATTCGTTAGGGTATCGGTGGCTGGAGGAGGAGGAGGGTTCCCAGTTAATTCGTTTGTGAAATCCTCCAAAAGCTGTAGTGTATTTTGGCTCAAGTCCCCCCCCTGCCCAACTGTGCTATTATCTACATTTAAAAAATCATTTAAATACTTATCAATATTATCAGATATTTCATCGGAATTAGAGATGTCCCTCCATGGCGAAATGTTGTTAGAGAGCTCCTCTCCTTCACCAGCTGATGAGGGGGACGACAAAGAATAAGGGACCAATGGTCGTCCAAACTATAAATGAAAAATAGCTTATTTCAAAGTGTTCAAATCACCCCTACTGTTTTTAAAATTTGGATTATTATTTACGTATTATTTATAGTGAGCGCTTAGTAGTAGTAGTAGTAGTAGCAGTATGCGCACAGTAGCATTTGGTTAATTCTACTGAAAGAATTTCAAACTTAATATAAAGTATTTACAATCTAAAACGCCGCTTTACATAGAAGGCGGCAATTTGATTTTGTAAAAAAAAAAATAGCTTATTTTCAAAGTGTTCAAATCAGCCCTACTGTTTTTTTTTGTTTTTTTTTCCGAAGCACTTCTGGCAGCGCTTTCCGTGGTGCTTCTCGGGCCTACATCGCTTCCCGCGGCGCTTTTCGGAACCGCATTGCGTCCCGCGGCACTTCTCGGCGCCACGGCGCTTCCCAGGCCTTAATCATATCTTATATCAGCATAAGGTATTTACAATCTAAAACATTACTTGACATAGTATATAGCAATTTTATATTTTTCCAATAATCCCTCCAAATAAAATTTGATATTAATACTCTTTATCTGCTCTGGAAAAAAAAAACATGATTTGAAATGGATAGCCATCTCCTCTCATAATACACAACTCATTCAGATAGAAAGTTGTTTTTTTTTTTTATTGTAGAGGCAATGTGAACCTTTTGCTAATAAAACAATTTATAATGCAATGGATTTTGCTACTTATTATGAGCGGGATATAGTGCATTTTTTTTTTTTGGCTTCACTAATCTAATTTGGCAAAGGGTGAATGCATGCACTTGACATGATTCAAAAGGGGAGAACATTATATTTCCTTTGGGGAGAAAAAATCTTTCAATATCCCGCTGAGATATACTTTTACACAGTGTTCGAAAATGGTGCATGTAGAAAAGGCCTAAAAATGTTGGAAGAAATTGGTAGATATTTCTATATGATAGGTAGGAAAAAATGCTTACATTTGCAAAATCCGTCTGGGCTTGGGTGTCGGATGGATCTGACATAGCATGCTGGAGGGTAACCTCCTGACCTAGCGTTGATGGGGCAGCTATTAGAGGTCCAAGGAGAGTGGATGTGCAAGCGATGTCACATTCCAGCATGGCTTGGGCAGGCATCACTTCTTTAGGAGGTTTCGGCAAGCGACCATACTGTATGACTGTATACTTCGCAGGGACCGCATTATTAGCCCTTGTTCTCTTACTGGGGGGTAGTGATGGACATTCTTTAAAGTTTGCCTTAAAGAAGAGAAAAAAGTTATTACCGAAATAATTTCCCCCCTTTTTTAAAGAAGGAAAATTAGAATCACCATCCACACGAACCCTAATTTTGTATAGAAAAGCATTTATCACTCAGAAAGCCCCCCCCCTACGCCAGCATTTCTAGTAAAGAAAGAAATAAAATATACTAAACTCTGAAATCAAATATTATTTTAATTAATAAAAAAAGGGGTTATTTACAGACATCCCAACCTAACCTTGCTTTTTATGCAAACACTTTGTTTTCAATTAACAATAATGGTGATAAAATTGCGGCCTGTCACCCCCACCCCTTTCATCAATGTCCTAAAGATATTGTTGGTAATTATTTTTGGAAATAAACCCGTTTCACCGGTTCTCCAGGAAATATAGGTTACGAATCCACAGGCTTAATAGACAGCAATCTCTGTTTGCTTAAAACTGCTTTAATTTGATAAAGAGAAAAACAAATCCTTTTTATCATTGAAACCTTTTGGTTAATTCGCTAACGGAAATTATTAATAAGCAGGAAATGAAATTGTGGGGTGTCAGCTGTTTAAATCATTGCGGAAAATGTTTTTAGGTCAAGTAAACGGCGGTAGTGGCTTAAATGGAAACAGTTTATTAATAGCTATGGGAATAGACAGAAGTTGAATGTCACTTTTTGATAGGCTTACAGAAAGAATAAATTTATCGAACAAAAGAGAAATATTTCTATTAGCAAGAATTATACATGTAAAATCAGTGGGGGAGGGGAGGGGTGTTAGGTTGATGTAATAAAAAGAACATATTTTATGTTTCCTAGTGAGTATAAAGATTGCACGGTGGTTAGGTTTGTGGGGGGAGGGGGTACTTAGCTAAATAGAGTAGAGGGTGACCGAGGAAAATAATTTTATTTCGAAAATAAAAAATTAAAATGTACTCACATTGCTAATTGCGGCTGCCAAGGCTTCTAATTCATCAATAACATTCATAGTTGCTTCCATTGTGTCACAGTGCTTTCTGATAATTTAATCACATTGCATGTCCGTTATATACGAAATCTCAATGGGCGAATTGTTATGTAACGGGGAAAACCATATGTAACCAGCTCTCTGATTGGCTGAGAAGGAGGATGTATCCGACTCGCTGATTGGCTGAGAAGGATGCATATACTTCCGGTTTCCTATTCCAGGACACCTTGACATTCATCCCTAGCATGCACTTGTCCAAAACAACAATAATAAATAAATCCCTCAGGCCTAAAGATTAAAGAAACCATAATGTTTTTTAATTCACCCTTCGTGAATCAATAATTCCCCCATCGATTATGTAAATCAAGTTCTCAGGTTAGGTTAGTCTAAAGCTCAAAGAAGCCATGATTGTTTCTTAATTCCTCCTTCGTGAATCAATAATTTCCCCGCCGATTATGTAAATCAAGTTCTCTGGTTAGGTTAGCCTAAAGATCAAAGAAGCCATGTTCGTTTCTTAATTCCCCATTCGTGAACCAATAATTCCCCCACCGATTATGTAAATCAATTTCTCAGGTTAGGTTAGCCAAACAAACTCTTAACATTCGCGTCGAGCATATACATTCTCACTGACAAAAACCAAAAGACAAACATGAATTGCTGTTGACATCCATCAAAGTGAGAAAGTTTCTGTTTTTTCATTCTCACTGACAACGAACCATAAAACAGACATAAATTGCCGTTAACATACATTAAATTGAGAAAGTTTCTCTTTTTTCATTCTCAGTGACAAAAACCATAAAACAGACATTAATTGCTGTTGAAATGCATGAAAACATCAAATAAATTGGCAAACACACATAACCATCCAAGAAAACAACCATCAAAGTGAGAAAATTCATGTTTTTTCAAGTGAGAAAATTCCTGTTTTTTCATTCTCACTGAGAAAACCATAAACCACGTGGTCCTCGTGGGAGTAGCACCCCCCTTTCTGCTTATGTCAAGCAAAAATACCTAACGGGAGAGCTTGGAAGATCATCTTGCGAGAAGGGTAGATGTCCAAACCGATAAAAAGTATACTTATGGTCCAGAGCGGAATGATGCTACGACACTGTTTTTACACTAGCACCAGCTCTTCACATGACACCCTCCCCCCCCTTGAAAACAGGCAAGTCTCCCTTTTTTATTTACTAGTGTTTGATACTCTAAGCCTTTCATCTCACAATGTTACACTATTACTGCCCTTGTGACATACCCCTGTCATCACCCCATCTCCCCAAAAATACTATTCAGACATTTCTCGTTAAAATTTTATTTCAAGTCATTCATTCGGGTTTTCGCGAGCAATTCAGCCCACAGTATCACAATATAACTATACTGAGACAACCCTCTGTCATCGCCCCATTTCGCAACAAAACACTTTTCAGACATTTCTCGATAAAAATTTTATTTCAACTCATTCATTTGGGTTTTGGCGAGCAATTCGTCCCACAGTACCACACTATAACTATTCTAAGACACCCCTCTGTGATCGCCCCATCTCCCCCGAAAACACTTTCCAGACATTTTCTCGTTAAAAATTTTATTTCAAGTCATTCATTCGGATTTTCGCGAGCAATTCGGCTCAGAGTACCACACTATAACTACTCTATGACACCCCTCCACGGGCGCCCATATGGGGGGGCTGGGGGGGTTCTTGCCCCCCCCCCCTGGCTGAATGATGCTGCCTTATTTTTATATTTTTGTTCTGAGATTTTTATTATATAGCATTAAAAGTAGCAATTAGACGAAGTTTGCCCCCCCTGGAATTCAGCTTATGGGCACCCATGCACCCCTCTGTCATTGCCCCATCTCCCCAAAGACTCATTTAAGACATCTCTCGGTAAAAATTTTATTTCAAGTCATTCATTGGGGTTTTTGCAAGCAATTCGGCCCACAGTACCACACTGTAACTACTCTAAGACGCACATCTGTCATCCCCCCCAAACACTTTTCAGACATTTCTTGTTAAAAATGTTATTTCAAGTCATTCATTCGGGTTTTAACGAGCAATTCTGCCACAGTACAGCACTATAACAATTCTAAAACACCTTTTCTGCCATCATCCCCCCAACAAAACACTTTTCAGACATTTCTAGTTACAAATTTTATTTCAAGTCATTCATTCGGGTTTTTCGCAAGCAACTCGCGCCACAGTACAGCACTATAACTACTCTAAGACACCGTACTGCCATCACCCCATCTCCCCACAAAACATATTTCAGACATTTCTTCTTAAAAATTTTATTTCAACTCATTCATTTGGGTTTCCAAAAGCAATTCACACCACAATACGACACTATAACAACTCTCTAGCACCACGAACACACCGTCATCATCATTGCAAGCGTCTTGTAGCGTTTGAAATACACAAAAATACACACACAAACACACACAAGCACAGAGACACACATACACACACACAAAGACACACACACACACCCAGACACACAGACACATACACACACACAAACAAACACAAAAAGACACACACAAACTCACAAACACACAAACACTCGAACACAAAACCCACACACACACACACAAAAAATACACAAACAAAACAAACAGAAACTGAAAACACACACACACAAAAAAAAAACACAAGCAAAAACACACAGAAAAACTCACAAACACAAAAATACACATACAAACTCACACACAAAAAAAACACACAAAAACACACACAAAATACACATGCACACACACACACACATACACAAACACACGCAATGTGTGTGTGTGTGTGTGTGTGTGTGTGCGTGTGTGTGTGTGTGTGTGTGTGTGTGTGTGTGTGTGTGTGTGTGTGTGTGTGTGTGTGTGTGTGTGTGTGTGTGTGTGTGTGTGTGTGTGTGTGTGTGTGTGTGTGTGTGTGTGTGTGTGTGTGTGTGTGTGTGTGTGTGTGTGTGTGTGTGTGTGTGTGTGTGTGTGTGTGTGTGTGTGTGTGTGTGTGTGTGTGTGTGTGTGTGTGTGTGTGTGTGTGTGTGTGTGTGTGTGTGTGTGTGTGTGTGTGTGTGTGTGTGTGTGTGTGTGTGTGTGTGTGTGTGTGTGTGTGTGTGTGTGTGTGTGTGTGTGTGTGTGTGTGTGTGTGTGTGTGTGTGTGTGTGTGTGTGTGTGTGTGTGTGTGTGTGTGTGTGTGTGTGTGTGTGTGTGTGTGTGTGTGTGTGTGTGTGTGTGTGTGTGTGTGTGTGTGTGTGTGTGTGTGTGTGTGTGTGTGTGTGTGTGTGTGTGTGTGTGTGTGTGTGTGTGTGTGTGTGTGTGTGTGTGTGTGTGTGTGTGTGTGTGTGTGTGTGTGTGTGTGTGTGTGTGTGTGTGTGTGTGTGTGTGTGTGTGTGTGTGTGTGTGTGTGTGTGTGTGTGTGTGTGTGTGTGTGTGTGTGTGTGTGTGTGTGTGTGTGTGTGTGTGTGTGTGTGTGTGTGTGTGTGTGTGTGTGTGTGTGTGTGTGTGTGTGTGTGTGTGTGTGTGTGTGTGTGTGTGTGTGTGTGTGTGTGTGTGTGTGTGTGTGTGTGTGTGTGTGTGTGTGTGTGTGTGTGTGTGTGTGTGTGTGTGTGTGTGTGTGTGTGTGTGTGTGTGTGTGTGTGTGTGTGTGTGTGTGTGTGTGTGTGTGTGTGTGTGTGTGTGTGTGTGTGTGTGTGTGTGTGTGTGTGTGTGTGTGTGTGTGTGTGTGTGTGTGTGTGTGTGTGTGTGTGTGTGTGTGTGTGTGTGTGTGTGTGTGTGTGTGTGTGTGTGTGTGTGTGTGTGTGTGTGTGTGTGTGTGTGTGTGTGTGTGTGTGTGTGTGTGTGTGTGTGTGTGTGTGCGTGTCGTGTGTGTGTGTGTGTGTGTGTGTGTGTGAAATAAAAACGTTGAACAACTAAATAAAAAAACAAGTTTTTTAACTGAACGTAAGGTGCAACATTAAAACTTAAAACGAACAAAACTTATTTCGTATATGAAAGGGGCTGTCCTCTCCTCAACGCGTTGGTCTTTACGCTAAAGTTTGACTTTTTCTCACAACACTATTTTTAAAAACAATAAAAAAAAACTTTAGCGTAAAGAGCAAGGCGTTGAGGAGGGAATAGCACCTTTCTTGTACGGAATAATTTCTGTTCGTTTTAAGTTTCAATGTTGCTCCTTACTTTCAATTAAAAAAAGTTTGCTTTTTTATTTAATTTCTTTAGGATTGAGCGTCAGAAACAGGTTCTAGTTAGATGCTGATTATTAAGTCGAAGCTATATCATAAAAGTTCAGATTTTTTTTTTTACGTTTTTCTCAGTAAAAATACTTAAAAAACAGCAGTTTCAAATCTAGGTCGGGAAATACCCCCAAAATAGCACTCCAGCAAAAGCGTTAAATCATTCTGAACCTCGACAATCCTTTGTTTTGTTTGTTTGTTTGTTTTTGTTTGTTTTTGTTGTTTTTTTTTTTGGAGGGGAGGGGGGTAATGTAACCATCTTTGGAGTCGGTACTGGAAAGCCATATTATTTTTCTGTAAAATTAAAAATACGTACATATATATGTTTGATTACAAGATCTTAGTAGTTATTTAGAAAATAAGGCAAATTGACTATTCATAGAGGGTTTTTCAAGATTTCAGATGTTAAATTGCAGCCAGCTACTACTGTTTTTAGGTTACTTGTCTAGAATCCGGTAAGTGCGTGATAAGTGAAATTTCGTTAATGCAAATGAAATAAAACAAAATAGGGTAAAAATAAAATAGTTCAGAAACAAATTTGGGCTATATGTTTGGATATAAGGGGGGTGGGTAAAGCATAGCATATATTAAATACGTAACCTAACCTAACTAACCTAACCTAGGTACATTTTACTCCCCCTAAACCCCAAAAAACTAAAGTTTAAATGTAGTTCCCGAAGTGAGAAACCTTTTGTTTATACGTCAGTAGTCACCGGAAACCTGTTTATCAACAGCATGTTTGACATTTCAATGCTGTCTTTTATTGTGCACTTACCTGATTCTAAACAAGTACCGTTTTTAGTCTAGATAGTTCTATAATGGTTTCCCTTTGCACAGATAATTCTTCCGAATCCAGCAAATACTTTGAAAATCTTGTTCCTCCACGTCTCACGTATATTTTGTTTTAATTTTTCCCTGCCCTTTTGCGCATTAATGCAACCAGGTCCTCTTTTATTGCGCTTATCCCCCATAACCCAAAAAGTTTTTCAATCTTTTGGATAGAACCTGCTTAATTCCTTGATATGCGATTGCTTTTACACTACGCCACACAGGATGGTTATCGATATGAGGTTTAGTGGTATCATGCACAAGACACAAGGCCTGCTAATTGAAACGCTGATCTGAAAATTAAACAACCCTAGTTCAACTTGAGGGTTCCGTAACTCCAGATTGATTGCAGTGAAAAAAACAAAGGATAAAAAGGGCTCTAATTGAGTAAAATCAACATAAACTGTCTAAAAAGATTGTTCAGCCTTAAAACATATACAAGCTTGTATGAATTTTATTAAAGTTGTTAATACTGTTTTCTCGAACAAAGCAAAGAGAATTTTTGTATAAAAAATCATTTAAAAAATAGAAAGAGCATAAGAAAAAAAGCGAATCTACCCAAATGATAGCCATTAATCTCACGAATCAGATGAACCCCAATTTCAGTTCTCTAATATGTCCATTTTTTTAAACAAACAAAATTTCTTTAAGATTGAAGAGATAGCCAAGTGACTTGGACTGCTTTCGCTCCTTAAGGTAATTTTGCTTGGAGTTGTACAACGACTTGCATATATTAATGTTAAATTTGGTCTATTTTGAACATAAGTATTTTGAACAATGGATTGGTTATACTGTTTTGTCCTGGGTGATTGAATGGATGAGTTAGGTCAAGACCCTGTTCAAGTGCTCATTTATCTCAATTACTAAATTAGGAAGACAGTTTTTTTTGTTTTTTTTTAACCAAATAATTACCTCTAATACATTATATAATTTTTTCAAATATTCAACATTTTGAAACGAATAAGATACTTTTATTTTAAAACGTAGTGATAATAATGGTATCCATTTTATCCTTCCCAGCTTTTCAACACCGGAAATTGCAGAAAACGGTGTCACATTTTGACTGCGTTATCAACATGGATCTACAGAAGCCCGTTGATATGAACAAGAGCTTTAAATTGATCTGTTTAATATCTCTCTACGATGTCGCAATAACCTGCTCATTCTGATAGTCAGCAGCAGGGTAGCCATCCCTAGTGATTTATCACTATTCTTGTGATTTTTCTGGCTAGTGATCTTAATTGATTTTGTGTCGAATTAAATAGAAAAACAAGTTTTTCAACAGAAATTAAGGATTAAGATTAACACTTAAGACGAACAGTAATTATTACGTATATGAGGGGGGTTTCCCCCTCCTCAACACCCCACTCTTCATGCTAAAGTTTAGTTGTACTTTTAAAGAAGCTTTTTATTGTACTGATTAAACCAATCTTGTGCATCAGGAATCGCTCTTAAAGAATTGAGAATAAATTTCAAACCTTCGTAAAGAGCAAGGTGTTGAAGAGGGATAAAATCCCTCATATACACAATAATTTCTGTACGTTTTAGTTTTTAAGGCTGCTCCTCATGGCCGTATCCAGGGGGGTTACCCGGTTTGAACTCCCACCGAAATTTTTTGACCGACTCGAAAATAAGTCGAAAATTAGTAAAACCTAGGTAAAAATCAGTAAAATTAGTCGAAAACTGAGTAAAAAATTAGTAACCCCCCCCCCCCCAAAAAAAAAAGTCAAAAATTAGTAAAACCCCCCCTGAACAAAAATCCTGGATACGGCCCTGCTGCTCCTTACTTTCAGTTGAAAAAAGAAAATTATTGATTAATTTCTTATCGTTTTTTTTTCAATAGTGCCAGGAAATCTAGGTCCACGGGAAATTCCAATTTTTTCTACGGAAATTTCCTCTAGATATTTCAATCCCAGTGAAAATTTACCCTGGACAATTGCCCTAAACATCTCCGCGCGTAAAATTGAGTCGGCAACGAGAAAGCAAGACATGTAAAAAGAATTTCGTATAGGAATTCTGGAAAATTCCCCTAGTGTAGAATTTCCCCAGAAAAATCAACACCTGGAAACATTCCTCCCGATGGAAAAGTATCCGCGTGAAAAAAAACAGCAGAAAATTTGGTCCCCCTCCCCCAACCGAAAAATGTATTCATACTTCCTAATAACAAATACTATACCTAAATAATTGGCAAATTTCATAACCTAAAGAACTTTCCCCTTGTCGGTGTTATGTTATCTCCATAAGCATAGTTATTGGGCCTTTCAACTATGCGCAACAAAATGGCTTTTTCAAAATTTTGATCGGTCAATCTTGGGGAAAAAGGGAGTGGGAAGGGATCTAGTTGCTATTTAGTCTTTTTGGTCACTTAAAGGGGAACTAGAAGTTAATTTCCGTTTGAACGAGCGTTCTCCTTATATTCTAGGACCACTGAGCCGGTACTATCATACCTGGAAAAAAAAACACATTTGTGATCTTTCTTCTGGCAAAAATAAAAAATCCAAATTTTTACAAATAGGAGCTTGAAATCTCTGCAGTAGAGGTTTCTGATACGCTGAATCTGACAGCTTTATTTTCATTCAGATTCTTTTACTTTTAGGGGCTGTTTCTCCCTTTTTTTGAAAGCCAGGTATATTTTCTCTGGCTCTTAATCTTTGATTGGTAACACTAAACGTATTGTATCTTCTATATTTCGAATCAGCATAATGAGCCAATTCTTCTGATATATTATTGGTAATTATCTTAAATTTTTTAGAGTTTCGGCTACTATTGAGCCGCTTCGCTCACTACTTACACATCGTTACGACGAACTGTTTGAAGCTCCCTACTTTTCCTATCCAGTGATGTCCTATCGTCTAGCGCGTGAAGCATAAATTCAAAAGGATGAATATTGCAGCAAGCTAATTATTGAAAGCAAAAGGGGTATACTTCAGTGATACCTTTACTGACAGCCAATGAAAAACAAAAACTATTCTATTTGTTTCGATTCAGAAACTATTTATTCCTACTCAGGACTGATAAAATTTTTACTTACCGATTTGCATAAGGCAGTACTACCTAATGAATTGGCATGCCTTTAAGCCCGGACAACAAGGAAACTAATTAGCCGCCTTGTTAGTAAGCATTTTAATTGAATGACGAGATTAGTCCCTATCGATTGTTTTCTGTTGTTTTATTTCATTAGCAATACCCTTATAAAATTTCAAGCTTCAAACTTCAAGCAATACCCTCATGTTTTGCCACTGGCTGTCAAAATCCTCGTTTTCTGGCCTTTTTTAATTTTATTTTTCCTTTTCTCTATTATTTCCTTTCCTCTCTTCGTTTCATAAGGATATTTACAGGTTTTCTGGATCTCTTTGGATTTCTAGGACTTGTCATTTCTAATTTGGGAAGATTTATCCCGTCGTGGTTCATGATTATTCAGTTTTGGCTTTGATGGTATTCTCTGTAAAAGGTTGCTGAGTAGCAATTACTTTGATACTATTCTTCAATGTTCCAAACTCTTAGTTAATTCAGTTAATTAACCACCTTGCTTTATACTAAATAACAGAGTAAGTAAATTGAACTTCGAGCGACAAGAGAAGACAGTGAGCAGTTTGAGTCAAGCTTCGAGAGTTACTAAATAGTGTTCAACTTAAAATATTTCTATTTTGGACCAGACATTTGGAAAAGCAAGGTTTATTTTCCTGTTTATATTTCAGGGGCATCAGTTCATAAAAATTTGGGAGAGAATTTATAGAAACAGTTAAGGAATTTTGAAAAATAGGAAGTGGAAATAGAGCAGGACCATTGTAAAGTAAGCGTTTTTCCTTTGCTTAAGAAAGCCCCCCTTCCTCGATCCATTAAATATGTTAATGTAGCTTACACTTGAAAATAAAACCTTCTAATAAAGGGGATAATTTGTTAAGACAGTCAAAAATTTACAAAAAAAGTTTTAACAGGCTAAATTAATTGAAAGTAACTTTTGTGTTTCTTACATGTCAAAGAACTTTAGTGTTTGCCAAACTTAATGAATATTTTAGACTAACCTACTAAACGGACACAAGCTCATTGACTTCATCCAAAGTTTATTTTATCTGATGTTTAAAGTTAGAACTTGTTTGAGGTTTAATCTACAACATTTCTTGATCTTCGTTCAAACAGTTCGTGGTAACGAATTGTAAGTAAGAAGCGTCCCGGCTCAATAGTAACCGAAACTCTAGAAAACTGAATTTTGATACCAATAGATATATCAATATATCTTTTATATATCGCTTATTGTTTAGTATATCGTTTTTTGATGATTTTTTTTTCCTCAGGGGTGATCGTATAGACCCAGTGGTCCTGGAATATCTTGAGAGAGCTCATTCAGTCGAAAATTGAAAGTTCTAGTGCCATTTTTAAGTGACCAAAACGATTGGAGGGCAACTAGGACCCCTCCTCCATCCCTTTTTCCTCAAAATTGTCCGATTAGAATTTGGAGATAGTAATTTTGTTCATCATAGTTGAAAGGCCAAAGAACTATGCTTTTGGATGTAACATGACCCCAAAATCCACTGGGGAAAGGCATTTAAGTTATAAGAAAATACCCATTGCTTACGCGTAGTATTTGTTATTGGGAAGCAAGCATACATTTTAGGGTGGGAAGACGAATTTTCTGCTGGGGGCTTTTCACAGGGAACGTTCCATAGGGAGGGAAGTTTCCAGGGGATGAACTTGTCAGAGGAACATATACTCTGTTGGAATTTCACAGAACTCCTATACAAAATTCTTTTTATATTTCTTGCTTTCTCTTTTCCGTCTCAGTTTTACGCGTCGAGTTGTCAAGGGTATTTGTCCTGGTTAAATTTTCACTGGGATTGAATTTTTTAGAGCATATATCCGTGGGAAGAGTATTTCTCCGTGGAGATGGGGCCAAATTTCCCTGGATTATTCAAAAAACGATCAGAATTTAAATAAAAAAACAAGTTTTTTCAACTAAAAGTAAGCAGCAACATTAAAACTTAAAACGAACAGAAATTATTCCGTATATGAATGGGGTTGCCTCCTCCTCAACACCTCGCTCCTTACGCTAAAGTTTGAATGTTGTCCCAATTCTTTAAAAACAAATTCTGAAACACAATGGTAGTTTAATTGGAACAATAAGAATTTTTTTTCAAAAGTCCTAAAAAACTTTAGCATAAGGAGCGAGGTATTGAGGAGGAGGTAAACCCCCTCATATACGTAATAATTTTAGCCAAAAAGCTAGCAGCAAGCTTCCTGCAATACATAGGTATATAATCATCTCCTTATCTATTTGATTGTGTTCACTGATAAAACTAATGGATAATATGATTGCTTATATTCCTTTAAAAGGACACCAAAGTGACGCTTCGTTTTAAAAATTCTGGTTATTAAAGGTGAAAAGCCTCACGAATGTGATATATGTGGGAAAGCGTTTTCAACGTCATCATCGCTCAATACTCACAGACGGATCCATAGTGGGGAACGGCCGCATCAGTGCAATATTTGCTTGAAGAGATTTACAGCGTCGTCCAACCTCTACTATCATCGTATGACACATATAAAGGTACATTTGAATTGTATTTGGCTTTCAATGGATATTATATATAAAATACGATTAGGCGAGAAAGAGTTTAAAAGAGACCTCCTCCATCAACCCCTTGCAGTTTGGATGGTCCTCTATCCCTCAAACGTAAAGTCAGTTAGGTTTTCATTGACAGGGACTAGCTCGAAAGACTTTCTAATATCAAAATAATGCTAAGATACTATAGTTTAAATTATAAATTTGTAAATTTACATTGTAAGTTGCTTTGTAAAGCAACTCCACTTTTCAAATTTGTTTCAATTTCTAAATACTAGGGCTATATACTTTTACTATATGAGTATTCTTCCAGGAAAGAAAGTATTGGACAACTTATTTTTGTTTTCGTGTGGATTGCAAATATCTAACAGCTCAATGGTAATTTTATTTGAATGTCAAGCATGGCCCTGCCTTATAGAAACTAGAAAAATAAATAATCGAACCTCCTCCCTCACTATTGTAGAATCAGACCTGACTTTTAAAATAAATTGAAAGTGTTTTAGGTTTAATGAATGTTTATTAAATCTTTTGCTTATATGGCATGCTTTCGACGAATTACTATGCCGATTTACGTTACTGTTCGAATGATTAGTAAAGTTAATGTAAGCATTATCCAAAAACCCCTTCATCCCTGACAAACGCCCTAACGAGGATCGGCTGGGTATAAAAGGTTGGAGCTTTTCCGTTGCTGTGGGTTGGGTTGGGGTCTTCGCTCCGTCATAAAATTTTCCCTCCGTCCCTTTTCTCGAAAGGGAAATCCTGCTTGCTGGCCTTATAGTGAAATCAGAGTCGACTTTTCCCGAGTTTGCCTCACTAGAACCGGGAATGCAAACAGCAATGCAGGATGACCTTGAGGAGTGGTGCCCCTCGAGGAAACTACAGCCTAGTAAACGACTTGGCATTTTCACTTGATTTTGATTTTTGGATAATTATTTTGGGTTTTCGTTTGTTTCTCTTAGCTTTTTCTGCGGAAAAACCTCTTCCTAGGTAGGCTATCTATTATAGGCTGCCTCTCCATAGTAGCATAATCTTTGTAGACATGATTATAATAATAATAATAAAATTTAATCATCTACCATCTACTAAAATAGATTATAGTAGAGCACTATAAAAAGAAAAGAGAAAAAGAAATCGGTTTCCAGAAAAATAAACCTGCGAATACGACACTTAACTAAATGCAGGTAAGAAACGTTGTAAAATGATAATCGAAAATAGAAGAACATCGAAAAGTGTGGAAAACTATGTTGTGAATCCGGCTTAAGCGCTTCGTGTAAACTTCACAAGACGGGTTAGTCCCCTTCCTGCACTAGTTCTCGGACCATTGCTTTACGTGAGTCCCTGATAATTTCAATAATTCAAATAATACAAAAAAAAAATACAACTTGAAATGTTACAACGTTAAAAAGCACCCATATTATTTACTTTCTGACTGAAGGGATTCAAACGCTTTTAACTGGACTTATTCAGGAATTTCAGAAACTCTTATCCAAGAGGTAGGAAACATAAAATTAGGTGACATAAAATATGTTTACTTTGGCAAAAAGGATGGGCTGCATAGGCAAGGAGTAGGGCTCGTGATGAAAAAGGAAGCTGCTAAGTCTTGTTTAGGTTGGAAGGTATTGATAATAGAATGCTTATTTTATAAATAAAAAGTACAGGGTATGGGTCATAGTAGTATATATCCCTGTAGAACCAATAGATGAAAATACTTGTAACTCATTATTTGTTTCCACCAGGTGAATCCTAGTCTAGGTGAATTTGGTGTAGGAAAAGAAAACAGTAACGGTTATAGACTTCTGCAATTGCGTAGGTACAACAACCTAATTACAATCAATACAGTAATTGGTAAAAGAAATGGTTCAAAAGGTTATATGGTATTTAAATGATGATAAGACAGATAACCTTATTGATTATGCTAACGTAAACTGAAGTCTGGTAGTATCGATACAAAATACTAGGGTACATAAGAGTACTGCCATTGATGTTAAGAGTGAAGATCACCATGTAGTAATATCTAGGGCCAATCTAAATCTAGAATTTAGGAACGCTAACTACATCATTGAAAGTTATGACGTTGATAGTCTCCGGGATGATAATTTGAAAGAAAATTTCCAGGAGCAGTTGACTACTAAACTGGCGAGTCTAAAATTTGACAATGTAGAAGATGGATGGAATTATTTTAGGCAAATAAATTTTAAATTCGCAGATGTGTCTTAGCGAAAAAATTTAGATACACAATGCTTTAAGTTTAGGAGAGAGGATGGGGGCTTGTACAAGAAATATTTGAGTGATAGATCATATGAATATAAGAAGATGTAAGGAGAGTCCAGAAAGAACTAAAATATGAATTAAGGAGGTTTGAAGTGAAGCCGATGGATAAAATTTCTCAAGATCTTGAAGATGCAGCCAGACAGAATAATAGTAAAATATTGTACTGTCACATAAAAAATTGAGAGGGAATAGTCAATTTGGACTTGTCACTGTTAAAGATAGGAACGGAGCCACCGTTAGTGATAAGTAAAGAGTTACAGAGAGATCGACAGAATATTGGAAAACGTGCTAAACTGTGATAAGATTACAGGAAAAGGAATAGAAAAGAATGCAAAGGTTTTTGACACTTTGGATGTGAAGGAAGATTTATTATATGAAGGAGAATTAGTGACAGTACTAAAAGCATTAAAACAAATAATGTCCCAAATTCAGATAGTGTGGTAAATGTGTGTTTTTTTTAAATACTGTGGTTATGAAGTTAGAGATGAATTACTTAAGATTATGAATATGATTCTTTAGAAAGGGGGACTACCTCGCGACTTTAGGAAAACTCTATTTAAATCCTTCTGAAAGAAAGGTGACAAGACTGAATGTGGTCATTATAAAGGCATTAACTTGGTTTGTTATAGGAAACAAACTGCTCACTATGATGATACTTTTTAGACTTAGAGATGCTATAAATAAAGTTGTAAGAGGTAAGGTTAAAGTTTTGAGAAAAAAACAGTATGGTTTTAAAAAGAGGAGAGGATGTGTCGACCGAAGTTATCACTTTTAGATTCATAATTGAAAAGTGCCTGAGTCATCTAACCCCTTTAGTCCTCAGGTTTACAGATTATGAGCAAGTGTTTGATTCAGCCGATAGAAGAGCCTTAGCGAAAGTTCTATGTACCAGACAAATACTTTTAAGTGGCTAGTTTTATGGACGAAAATTAAATAAAAAAACAAGTTTTTTTTAACTGAAAATAAGGAACGACGTTAAAACTTCAAACGAACAGAAATTATTCCGTATATGAAAGTAGCTGTCCCCTCCTCAATGCGTCGCTCTTTACGCTAAAGTTTTTTATTGTTTAAAAAAATAGAGTTGTGAGAAAGTCAAACTTTAGCGTAAAGAGCGAGGCGTTGAGGAGGGGACAGCCCCTTTCATATACGGAATAATTTCTGTTCGTTTTAAGTTTTAACGTCGTTCCTTACTTTCAGTTAAAAAAAACTTGTTTTTTTATCTAATTTTTGAACGTTTTTGAATTAATACAGGTTTTGATATTGTCTCACCGTAAATGAATAATTAAAACAAAATTTGTATATTAATTTTACTTTTATTTGGTTAAATGGCTTACTCGAAACTTGTTTAATTTTATTTACGAACGTTTCGATTAGTAATAAATATACGTAACTTACGAATTAACTTACGTAACGAACTTCTATAATCATAGATTTTTAATACGTATATTAGGGGGTTCGCTCTCTAGTCAATACCTTGCTCTTTAAGCTAAAGTTCAAATTTTGTTCCAATTCTTTAAAAATGACCCCTTAATCACAAAGGCCGTTAATTAGAATAAATAGATCTTAAGAAAATACTAAAAAATCTTTGGCTTAAAGAACGAGGTATTGACTAGGGGGTGAACCCAATCATGCACGTAATATTTTCTGTTCGTTTTAAGTTTTGATGTTGCTCCTTACTTTCAGTTGAAAACTTTTTTTTTATTTAATTTCTGAACTTTTTCTTTAATAATGCTGGTAAATCCGGCGCCCCCTTCATAGCAATGTCCCTTCTCCCACGAAAACTTCCTTCATGGAAAGATCCTCCAATATAACCCCCGGTCCCCCCACCTATCAGAAAAAATCCCGCCTGAAAACGTCTGTATACTACCCAATAAATGTTAACATTGGGTAAAGTTCATAACTTTCAGCCCTCCTTCCGGGGACTTCGGGCAATTAAGTCATCCTAAAAGACATAGTTATCATATTTTCGACCATGTTGAACAAAATGGCTATCTCAGAATTTTGATCGGGTGACTTTGGGAAAAAATGAGCGCGGGAGGGGGCCTAGGTGCCCTTCAATTTTTTGGTCAATTAAAAAGAGCACTAGAACTTTTAATTTCTATTCAAATGAGCCCTCCCACGACATTCTAGGACCGCTGGGTCGATACGATCATCCCTGGGAAAAAAAAATTAAAAAGCATCCGTGATCTTTCTTCTGGCAAAAAATGCAAAATTTCACATTTTTGTAGATAGGTGCTTGGAACCTCTACAGTAGGGTTCTTTTATACGCTGAATATGATGGTGTGATTTTCATTAAGGGTTCTATATTTCTTAGGGGGTCTTTCCCCTTTTTTTTGAAAATCAGCCAAATGTTCTCAGGCGCGTAACTTTTGATGGGTAGGTCTAAACTTGATGAAACTTATATATTTGAAATCAGCATTAAAATCTGATTCTTTTGAAGTATCTATGGGTATCAAAATTCCATTTTTTAGAGTTTTTGTTGCTATTGAGCCGGGTCTCTCCTTACTTACAGTTTGTTACCACGAATTGTTTGAAAGAGCGAGGCGTTGAGGAGGGGACAGCCCCTTTCATATACGGAATACTTTCTGTTCGTTTTAAGTTTTAATGTAGCTCCTTACTTTCAGTTAAGAAAAATTTGTTTTTTTAGTTAATTTCTGAACGTTTTTGAATTAAGGCAGCTTTGATTTTGGCTCACCGTACATGAATAATTAAAACGAAATTCGCATATTAATTTTCCTTTTTTGGCTTATTGGCTCTCTCGAAATTTTGTTCTGACGTAGCCTAACTTACAAATTAACTTACGTAACGAATTTCTATATGCGTATGTTTTTATTACGTATATTAGGGAGTTCTTTCCCTAGTCAATACCTCGCTCTTTACGCTAAAGTTCGAATTTTGTTCGAATCACAAGCCCATGAATCACAAAGACCGGTTAATTAGAATGGATAGCTATTTTGAAAGTACTAAAAAAAACTACAGCTTAAAGAGCAAGGTATTGACTAGGGGGGTGAACCCCCTCATATACGTAATAATTTCTTTTCGTTTTAAGTTTTAATGTTGCTTCTAAATTCAGTTGAAAAAAAAACTTGTTTTTTTATTTAATTTCTGATCGTTTTTTAAATAATGCTGGGAAATCTGGAAGGGACATAGAATTGTACCTTCCCCCAAGGAAATATCCTACATGGAAAGATCCTCCCCCGTAATGTCTACTCTGACCCCGACCCCCACTAGGAAAAAATTCCTCCTGAAAACGCCTGTTTACTTCCCAATAACCAATACTATATGTAAACAATGGGCAAAGTTTATAACTTGCAGCCCTTCCCCCGGGAACAGTGGTGAATTAAGTCATCCTCAAAGACATATTAATTAGATTTTCGACTATGCTGAACAAAATGGCTATCTCAGAATTTTGATTGGGTGACTTCGGGAAGAAATTAGGGAGGGAAGGGGTCAAGTTGCCCTCCCAATTTTTTGGTCACTTAAAAAGGGCACTAGAACTTTTAATTTCCGTGCGAATGAGCCCTCTCACGATACTCTGGGACCACTGGATCGATACGATCACCCCTTGGAAAATAAAACAAAGAATAAAAAAAATAAACGCGCATCCGTGATCCCTCTTCTGGCAAAAAATACAAAAGTCCACATTTTTGCAGATAGGAGCTTGAAACTTCTATAGTAGGGTTCTCGGATACACTTAATCTGATGGTATGATTGTCTTTAAATTTCTATGACTTTTAAGGGCTGTTTACCCTTTTTTTCAAAAATAAGGCAGATTTTCTTAGGCGTAACTTTTTATGAGTAAGACTAAACTTAATGAAACTTATATATTTGATATCAGCATAAACATTTGATTCTTTTGACATATCTATTGGTATCAAAATTCTGTTTTTTAGAGTTTCGGTTACTACTGAGTAACCGGGTTGCTCCTTACTTACAGTTCTTTACCACGAACTGTTTGATAACATAAATGAGATTAAGGTAGGAAATAAAGTTATTAGCGGGTTTTGTATTCAATAAGGAATTCAGCAGGATTCCATTCTACCATTATTTATATATATCATTTTGATGGACTTTGCACTAAGGAAAATATCGAAGGTTATGGGAGAGAACGGAATCAAATAGAAAAGTAAAACTCTCCTGCACTTAGTTTATGCTGATGATTTAAGCGTCCTAGGTGAAAATGTTTACGAAATGAACGACTTCCTTGAGATTTTGGGGTTCAGGTTGCAAAAATAAGTTTGAAAATTGATGTTGGGAATACTTAGTCGCTAAGACTAGAAATAAATTAAGGTGACGAAATGATGCTGGGTAAAGAAAACATCTATCAAGATGACAGCCTAACTTAAAAAGCTAGTATTGTTAACGAATACAGTGGGTGCAGTAAAGATGTTAAAATAGAGTAGCCAAGCGGGTTTTTCACAGTTGAAAAAAGTGTGGAAGAATAGGAAAATAAGTTTGCAAATCAAGATTAGAATATTAGAAACTACAGTGATGACAGTAGTCAGGTGGTTCTAGGCTCCCGCCCCCGGAAAATTCTCACCTGAAAATCTCCTGGTGATTGGATCCTGGTGTCATAAAGATCTTGCAACCATCATTAAAAGTCCCATCATTAAGTGACAAGGAAACCACTGCTGGTTTCCCTACTCCGTATAGTCTAGATGTTGTATCGCAGTCAGACATTATGCGGCAAACGAGTAGATATTCTGCTGCTTGAGTTCCTAGTTTGTTTTGATCCTTTTTATGCCGTAGGCTCGGAGGTTATTTCCTCGTGTGTCTGTCTGCATAAGGATATCACATGCATCAAGAGTATATACCAAGGTACTACTTTGCGCAGGCCTCCGTACCAAACAGGTTTTTCTGGTAGGTAAACAGACAACCAAATGACTCGAGCAAGCTCCCACACAAGCGTCGCATCAAAAAGTTAAATAAGGAAACTATAAACTTACTTGGCAGAGCTACCGGTTCAAGCTTTCATCTCATTATATTAACTTCATCTTCGAATAGACTAACCAGTGTCCCAATTGAATTCAAAAGGCTCATCGCTGTCAATGCTTTATCTTCTTCTTCTGGAACTAACCAGTTTACCAAATGTTTCAACCCATAATAGTAATTATTAAGTTGGTTCATTCTCATGAAAAAGAATTCAATGGCACTAGTGCCTGAGGAAATTAATTTGAAACCAAACCATAAAAATGTACCATGAGTAAGATGCGATGTATTTAGGATACCAAAATTCTCGATTTCCTTATAATTAAGTTAAACCTAGTTTCAAAAGTCCTTAATCAGCAAAGAGAAAAAGTGCAATCACCCAGACAAAGAATGGCGCTATCCAGGCTTCAGATTTCGCTAAGAAAAAAATATGCTACGTACAATATTTCTAAGAAAGTTTAAATGGCAAAAACCGTGTGAACACCTGAATCATCAGGAATATTTAAAAGGATTTATTGGACGAAAGATTTACATCCTTGGTCCTCTCGGGCCAATGGTGAGCCAGTCCTCATGGCGCAGGACTGAAAAGCTGTGTTCTGATAGTGGGGCAGTGTGTTTTTTGAGATTATTCGTAAAGTTGAAGCAGGTCCTTTGAGATAGAGGTCTTAAACTCTTTCATCTCGGTCACGATTATTGTCATTTGAAGTGACCTATTGCTGTGCATCTAAATATGTAAGTCAATAAAGCTATTGCCTTTTTATCTGTGTTTATTTCATTTATATGTCTGCGTCTAGTCTAATAATAGGTAATTAGTTCGTATGTCTCCAAGGTAATCGCTCCCCAAGGAATCTGATCTCTCGATAGCTCGAGAAAAAAAGAGGCCACATTTATATGTCTACATGATCAATTTTCTCTCACTAATTGAGAGCGGCGCTAGCTTAATTGACACAATCTCTAGCGCTATAAGCGGCGCTATTGGAGAAATTTCTATCGCTTGAAATATCAATCTTTTTATCGCTACAAATGGCGCGAGTCGGAAATTGGAGGAGAACTGCGAACTAGTTGGGCTATAGAAACTTTGTAACTGAAATTTAACTGTCGGAGAGATACAGACATATAAATAAAGTGATTAGGCCTATTGCCGCTAAGCTACTACAGGGAAACCCTTTAGAATATCTCATAGGAGATAATACCCTCCCCCAAAAGAGGTTAAGTAAAATAATACATTTATTTTAAGTTGATATAAACGCAAAAAAAATGTCTGAAGATTTAGAAGAAAAATTAATAGTGCAGAAATTGGTCGCGAAAAATAAAAAATAGCGAACTCTATCCCGGAGTACAATGGTCAATCAGATATTGACGAATTTAATACCCAATTGACCCAGTTTGTACAACTAACAAAAACAGGGCTAGAAGCGTTAGTCGACATGCTCCTGCTACGATTAAAAGGCCAGGCCTTAACATTTTTGAAGCAGATTGAACCTACTATAGGCGACGACGCCAGCTTGCCAATAAATTCGGTTGATAAATTGTTAAAAGCATTCAAAGATAGGTTTATAGACACCAGTTCCATAAACAAATTAAAACACGGAGCAGTAACTTTGACTTTTCACAGAATATAAGGGAATATCTCGATAATATACGCATTTCTGTAGAGGCAAAATACGGAAGTGGTTCAGGACAACTGTATGAAAAATTCATACTAAATACCTTTTTGCAAGGGCTACCCCCAGAACTATATAGAGTAGTAAAATCCAAAAATATTCAGACTTTGGATCTTGCAGTTCAGGAGGTAGAGCGATTAATCGAAGTTAATACAATGGTTGCTAATCATACTAAAGCAAAAATAAATAGCCTAGGCGATTCAAACGCAAACCTAATTTTCAAGGGCGATCATGCATTCCCCAATTTCTTTTCAAGGGATAACTCCCTAGTGCTACAAAGAAATAAAACGCCAGAACCCGCTAGGCAGAAAACAGTAAGTTTTCAGTCTATTAAACAATATAATTACGGAAATAACCCTACAATAATAAGGTGCTATAATTGTAATCGTGTTGGCCATATCGCCAGAGAGTGCCAATATGTCCCCAATCCCATACCAAGAATTGCTGTCGGTAATACGCAAAATTACGGCAACCATTTGTTCAGAAGAACAAATTTTAGCACCGGTCATGCAATAAATTATAGCCAGGGGGGATTTCACCAATTAGTATCTAACAAAACGTACCATCAAAATTTTTATAATCCTCGCCCCAACAGACAAATAAATTATCGATGTGAAAACCTAAATACTCACCAAAGCCAGTATACTGAAAGAATGCAATATAGAAATCACGAAAATTTGCCGATGGGAAATGAAAATTTTGCTAGCCAACGGCAGTGGCAGTCAACGCCAGCAAGCGGCACCGACACGAGACATCCACGTTACCATAATAATACATGGAGAAGACAGACAGACGTAAATCAATTAAATATGCCTACGGAGACTTCGTTTACCTAAAGAACAAGGCAAAAACAGAAGGAAAAAAACTTTCCAACTATTATTCTAGACTGTAGAGAATAGTCAAAAAGTACGATAACGAATATACCTTTAAAATTAAAAACTCCGATGGCGGAAGAACTTACAAGGCGCATGATAGCCGAATAAAAAGAGCCAACTTTCGAAAGACATGCATATCAAATCCCTTTTCTACTGATTCATCAAATTTGGAAAGTGAGCCCCCTAGGTCAAGATTGGCAGAGCTAAAACCCTTTAATTTCAATCAAGAGTATATCAATAATGACAGTGACCAGGAAAACTTTGAAGAATTTTTAGCTATGGAAAATCTAGTTATTCCGGAAAAAAAATCCCTAATACCAGTAAAAATAAGAACGCCAAAAAATCCAAAAAGTTATTCATCGGCGAGCGCAGGAGATTTAGATTATACAATTTCTCCAAAGACCCAATTGTTCACCAATAGAATTTAGGTCCCATGTACCCTAACCCGATGTCTAGGCGATATAGTTTCCCCTGCAACCCCCATTGAGAGGACCTTTTCTGTACGAGAAAAATTAAAAAGAAATTTATAAACCCCCAGTATTACTGTAAAGAAAACTCCTACCAAAGATTTAACTAAAACAAACCTGCGAGAAGCTATGGATCTCATAAATTTTCCCATAAAAACGAGTCAAAGTACATTGCCCGGGAATAAAACTCCAACGGATAACCAGCAAGGTCAATATCATGATATCACTGTGCCCAAGGCCAAACCTAAACAATGGATTCCATGGAGGGAATCCCTAGTACAAAAAGTGCTCCATCCCCCTGAGGACATGACCTTCAAAGAATGGAGGAACCCCGCAAAAACTCTTAATTCCTCCCAAAGCTCACAAGAATCTTTCAAATCTCCCGAGTTGAAAACTCAAGGCGAGGACTTAGAGAATCAACCTTCTACTTCCAAAGGAGTAGAAATTTACGAAGGAAGGGCAGGTGATACCTCAAAAAGTGCCACTTCTAAAATTTCAAATCCGGATTCGTCGGAAACTAGTTCCGAAGAGTCTGACGGCGAATCAGACCATATAGTAGTTAAAAAAATAGGGAAATCAAGGCCGACCTCAGCAGCCGCACACAGGAAACAAACTAAATAAAAGGGGCAATAATTTTTGAAAAAACAATACAAAAATTTTGACCTTATTTCACTAGAAAAACTGAAAAAGAAAAAACCGCAAGAAACAGAGCACAAAATCACGACGCAGTCAGGTAGAACGGTTAAACAACCCGACAGATGGAAATATCCCTAATTAATTTAAAGAAAAATTTCAAATATGTTAAATTTAACACCATAATAAATTTAACGGTGTGCAAATAAAGTTAACCAAGTCAATATTAATGAAAAAAAAATAATAATACAAGTAATGTCAAAACACTGATGATCAGAGAGAAAGGTTGGAACAGAAAATAACCAAAGGTAGGAAGCTCGTGGTCGACTGAGAACAACAACTGGTGTTGGACCACGTCTTGTGGGAAGCCTGGGGAGGAACTCAAGGCCCATGCAGCGTTTATATTGTGGAGTTTTTCCTAGACGGTTTTCGGATTGGATTTTCTGTGGTTCAACGACCAGTAAGGTGGCACGTAGCGACGATATTTACTCGAAATAAGAGAATCCGTGTCACAGCAAGTAGTCTACATGGAATTCAACGTATATTCTACAAATGAACTACGGAAATCATCGCCTACTCAGTATCAAGTTGTGTAATTAAATCTGAATAGATGGACCAAGCTTCTGGGAAGCTGGGGAGAACTCAAAGCCATGTAGCTTTTAATTCGTTTCTTGCGATCAGCATGGACTTTCTATGAGACAAATCGACGCAGTGTCCTAACTGTGAGCATTTTCAGATCATGACAATGGAATCAAAACCTACTCGAAGAGCGATAATTGATACTGAGTTCATTAGCATAATGAACGCGAAGGAAAACGTATGTATATTCGGCAGCTATGTTAGTCGTGGACGAACAAGGAAATCCAATATATGATGAAAGCATGAGATGTATACCTACATGCCTTAAAGGGTATGCATCCCACACTTATAAGTATGGTTTAGCACTTGCAAATTCCCCAAGTATCGTCCGGCTAGTGGAGGTCATAACAACATATAGAGAAGAAGCACAAAGCAACTTGCTGTCTATAGTTACTGATAAGACGCTAAAAAGAACCTCAATATCAAGTATTTCTATTGAAGTATCCACTCAAACAGACTTATTACTCCTTGATAAATGCAGAGCCCCAAAATTTGCTATAACCTCGAAAAAAATCCTCAATGTGTCAAATATGAGGCATACATCATCCTTTAGCGGAAATTCAATGTTACAAACAAGTTTTATCTTGACCCTGAATGCTGAAGCATACAAATCCCTCGGTAGAAATTATTCCTGAAACGTATAACTTACCAAAGGAAAATCAGACGCCCATAAAACACTAACTAAGAAAATTAAGAGATAGTATCCAAAATCAAGACTACCATTAGTCAGTAACTAGAAGCGATCTAACCTTATACATGAAACTATTTTGTCCTAGTGCAGATTATAATTGTTTTAGGCCTACACATAAAATAGGATACCAGTGTAATTACGTGCTGCACGCTTGCTTATTCATGTGTTTCTTACTCGAGAAATATATGTACCTAAAGTTGGCTATTGGTACGTTTATATGTAGAATTTCACGGCTGATGTGGAATTATATCTCAATAATAATATGTAAAATTTAAAAACCATTTGATCAGTTAAGATATATTGGATTCAAACCCTGTGTGTGTCCAGTGGTAACTAAGTAAAACCAACAAGGAATTCCCTATTAAGTTGAAGGTGTTTTTCGCTTAACGGATTCTAATAAAACTTCAATATCATATTTATTTATTTAGTGCTGGAGGGTTTGCTCAAACAATAGCCTTCTAAAAAGATATTGATGTCAGTTCTTCATTACACTTATATTCTTTGCCAAGCATCAACTGAAATCTATGCGGGAAAGATTGGAATTCTGCATCTAGTTACGTTATTCGGAAGCCAAATATGAGGCGCCAATGTTGAATTGTAATTATGGAAAATCCAAGAGAAAAACACGGGGGAACAAAGAATAACACCTCTGCATTTCAGCTGAGGTTAAACCCGGAGCCCCCTGATAACGTCTAAGCCAAGAAATAGGGAAGACATTAGAAAACGAGTGGGTAGAGAGGTTTCCATTCGTCCTTTTATGTCTTTTTCCCTCATTGTAGTATCGTTTACGTAAAGCCGTGTGGTTATGACGCTGCACATGCGTTTCTTAAACAGCACGGACGTGCGTGAACAATGCAGGCATGAAATAGGTTTTAAAATTAAACATCAAAAAATTAACCATATAGCATAAACTCGTTTTAAATGATTATTTTAAAACTAACATAAAATTAACTAAGTATTAAAAGAATTTAAAATAAAGTGTATGAAGTAGTGTATATTAGAAAGTATAATAAGAGAGCATACTTATTGTTAAAGAATTAAGATTTTATTAGAAACTTCCATTTATTGAACTTCCCAATGAAAACTCTGTTGTTTTAACACAATTAATGCATGAATTATTGTATGAGTATTTACTTTAAAGAACGTGTGATTCTGCCTCGTTATTTTTATTACAGGAAGTAAATGGACACATTGGTTATTGAGCATTACAATGAGGTGCCCAGTACAGATACGACCCAGTAGCATCTATTTTCATCATATCGCAACCAACGAAGAGTACTCACCATAGACTCCAGGCAACTTTCATCCCAGCTTCGTGTACGAAAACAACAGTTACCTTCGTTCGTCATTTCTTCGACCATGAACCATATTACATATCAGGTAACACTATATTTGAACCTCTGTATCAAGTGCCTTAACGAACTATATAATCACATAAATGTTGAGAGCTACATCGATCAGTACAAGATAAACGATATTTAACGATATTTGAAGTTAAATGACAATTAAAGACATTTGAAGATATTTGAAGCTGAAGTTAGAGACAATTTGAAGTTTAATTCTGAGAATCCCATCGATCAATACAAGATAAACGATATTTAACGATATTTGAAGTTAAATTATACTTAAAGACATTTGAAGATATTTGAAGCTGAAGTTAGAGACAATTTGAAGTTTAATTCTGAGAACCCCATCGATCAATACAAGATAAACGATATTTAACGACATTTGAAAATGTTTGAAGTTCAAGTTAAAGACAATATGTTAAAAGAGTCACTATAGTATCACGACAACCCGTTTCAAATCCAAACTTCAATTACCCCGTGATTAACCGATGAATCAACGCAAAGGATAATCGGCGCAAGCCGTACGCTAACAGTTTTATAAAAAGGCAGAAATGAACAATTTTAACGCGAGAATTCATTCCCTATGTGCCTCAAGATATCCTAAACAATCATATGCTGAGAAGAAATACGCCAACACCTATAGTAGGAAGCATCATTTCCCAGTTGACTATTAGATCAAACTTGTCGTGTAAAGACATCCAGGCTCGAACTGTTCCATGAAGAAACCATAACGTAAATGCTTCAAAGTTTTTGCCAAGAAAAAAAGAGTGAAGGACAATAATTTACAACAGAAGGATTGAGTACAATAAGGACTCGAAGGTGATGAATATATGTGAATCTACATATGCTAATTCCTATTAACTTTGATAATTCAAGAATCCCAATAGTGAAGGTGTTTTAAAATTACCAGTGAACATGGTAAACACAATATTGTGTGTTTTAAATCGTTTTTGTATGTAGTGTTAGATATCCAGATAGTTATGTGTAGCGTTGTCAAGCTATTCATTTAATGTAGCGCAGATAGAAAGTAGTGTACCATATAGACAAAAAAAAGTGAATTAAAAAAAACTAATGTACAGGTAGAATAGCCCCAACCTTGTTTGAAATGTAAAAGTAATCAGTGTTAGATATAGAAAAAAAAAATCCTTAGTATAGTAGCAAAACTAGAACCATGAATAATCTTAGTCCGGTAGATGAATTTTAGATAGGGATGTAGAATAAAATAAGAAAGGTAATAGAGAAAATTTTTAGCACTCCTAATTAAGCCATAACATAAATATAAAAATAATTATGTAAAAGAAATAGTTGATAAATGGCGAACATTTAAAAAAATAAAGATCAAAGGCGAGCAGTTACTAATGACGGGACGTCATTAATTGATGGGAAGGGTGATATGTACCATGAGTAAGATGCGATGTATTTAGGATACCAAAATTCCGATTTCCTATAATTAAATTACACCTAGTTTCAAAAGTCCGTAATCAGCAAAGAGAAAAAGTGCAATCACCCAGACAAAAAATGGCACTATCCAGGCTTAAGTTTTTGCTAAGAAAAAATATGCTACGTACAATATTTCTAAGGAAGTTTAAATGGCAAAAACCAAGTGAACGCCTGAATCATCAGGAATATTTAAAAGAAATTATTGGACGAAAGATTTACATCCGTGGTCCACTTGGGCCAATGGTGAGCCAGTCCTCATGGCGCAGGACTGAAAAGCTATGTTTTGATAGTGGGGTAAATGTGCTTTTTGAGATTATTCGTAAGTAAGATTTGGTATTATTCGTATATAAGATTGGGGAGGATTCAGACGAAATTCTCATATTCTTGTCACCGTTATTGTCATTGAAGTGACCCATTGCTGTGCATCTAAGCATGTAAGTTCTATAGATCTATTGCCTTTTTTATCTGTGTTTGTTTCATTTTATATGTCTGTATCTCTCGCTACAAAATTTCTAACGCTACACTGGGCGTGGGGTTGGAGGAAGTGGTGGGTTATATGTACTGCAGCATTAGCGGTGAATCTGGCTGAAAAAAAGCTAAGTGTATACAAAATTTACCTTCGCCCATCCGAAACCTGTTTACGCTATACTACTGTCGTCTGCAGCAGCTCATTACTGACAATTTTAGTAAAAAGCCAAGCCCCACAACTTATATTTATGACTGTTTAACGTGTGTTTATTGTTTATAATGTATTCCGTAATTTTTTTTAAATTCACCAAGTAGTATGTTTATTAAATAGTTACTTTTCTTCGCTATCGCTTGAATAGCACCTACTTCAATAGCACCCCTCTCTTGTTCCCCCAATAAAAAATACTGTAGCCACGCCCCTGGACACAATGACATAAAAGCGCAAAAAAGTGACACATTGTGTAAACTTATGACATAAAACGAAATGTTTCCAAGCTGGATATATATTTTGTAAAAAAAATGTCACTTTTCACAAATGTAGCGCTTTTTCTCGGTATTTATTTTTTTCTTTGAACATTTAGGTTTTGCCAGAGATTTCGTAAGAAAAGGATTTATATGTTTATACGAGTTTCGTGCTTTCAAACATCATTTTATATAAATATTTTGCATGGATTTTCCGTTTTAATTATATTTGGTGCTAACTGGTCGCTTTGAAAGAGGTTTACACAGCGTCTTTTGGTCAATAACACAAAAGGTAAACTAAAATAACCTCTAGTTTTATAGATTTCAAGATGGACACATTTTTGGATACTCAGATGTTACATTTCATGGACCAAAAAGTTTGTGACCTCACTGATAGTTGTATAGCTCACACATTAATAGATTGCTTTATATCGCTCATGAGGTTGTGACCTTTTCACACTTCATATATAACTGAGAAAAATCACTTGCTATGTTGTACTCAAAGGGAGCATCAGCAGGCGATTAGGATCGAAGATTAAACAAGAAAATATCACCCTTTTGATCATTCGTCTGACAAGGCTTAGCAATTAGTTTTGGCAATTAACTCAAAAGTATCAAAAATGTCAGATATATCCTTTATACATGACAGATACGATATATCAGACTGCTTGTGACCGTCTTGAAAAAGTCTTCATTTAATAAAATTGTTTTGTAGGATGGAAAGAATCATAAGTCTTCGCCGCTACTTAAAATACCAAGGACATCAACATAAAACCTTTTCCACCACTGGACCCATTTTGGATCTATTCCAGAATAATGAGGTTTTTAGGGTGATTCACATTTTGCTAGACCTGTCACGTTGAACCGTGAAAATAAACAAGGCAATACTGATTAGTTAAATTTGACAACGCTTTTTATTGGTAGAAACTGAAGCAATTAACCTAATGATTAACAAGACAACATCTTCAAGGGAAAGCTACACCTTCTTCAGATATTTAGTGACATGTTTTAAGCTTAGATTTTGCTGAGGTTTCACTCAAGTTTCTTTTTTTTAATTTAGCACAAAATACTAGCAAAAATTGTCTAACAACATAGGAGATCTCTTCGATAAAAAAAAATGCAATGTTCGATTTTTTTTTAATTTTTCCAATATGTTTTGTAAGCTTCCACTTAACCAATGCAAATAATCAGATTTCAATTTGACTTCCCCTTGCCATTCTAAATTGTTCAATAGTTGGATTCGAAGCCTCAACCAATTATTAAATCCATTCATTGTATTAAAATACCTCCCGCTAAGAAATGACCACCTCAAGGATGCCCACTAAACCATCCCTTGAGGCATCAGTACCATCCCACGGGACCTCAAAACCAGCTCCCTTTACCTGGGTAGCCAAACCGCCCTGCGAGGAATCAGTACCATCTCGCAGAGCCTTCTCATTATCATTGAGTCCAAATTTCACCCTCGTCAGCGCAGAAAGAAATTCATCGGAAAAAGAAGACGTGTCTTCTTTCCCCACTATCTGTTCATATTGTATTGCAACCTTATACGCATCACCTAAACAAAAAAAAAATAAAAAATCCTGCACTATTCTCTAACAAATACCGTTTGTAGGACGGTCTGATCCTCTCCTTGAATAAATTAAGAGCAAATCTTTCAAGGACTACACCATCATCCCTGGCTTCTAAGGACACCCTACATGACCTTCCTAATTTTTGCATCCTTCTATAGAATAGATATTCCCTTTCATCCTTAAATTGAGCCACGCCTACAAACTCTGCAACCATTTTGCCTGGGGCATATGCTACAAGTAATCCACGTTTTAAACTTGACAAATTTATAATCTAGTGGAGTCAATAAAAGAAATGGAAATATGCCATTTATCCTCCGCTATTTTACAAAATCAAAAGCAACCTTTTTGTTAAATCCAAATTCCACCGGATCAAATATAGAAGTAATACCTGACATATTGATATCAAAATTTGAAAGAACAGTTGCTCTAAAAATTTAAATATTGGTCTTAAACACTTTCTTTTTTCTTTCTTTTTTTTTTTTTTTTTTTTTTTTTTTTTTTTTACGGACGCTAGATTTTGGGCAATAAACTTCACTTTTACCGACAAGGGTCTAATAAAATTTACTGGGCTGTTTAGCCGTATTAAATCATTTACGAAAGATAATGTCTCAAATCCAATTGCAGTTGGTCTCAATTAAAACACATAGCATCAAATGGAGCCACAGTTGAGAACTAATTTTTGATTATCGAATTCAAAAATGTTAAACATTGGTTGGAAGCTGTAAAATATAGATCACACGTCGACTGTATAAAATCAGGTAAAAAAAAAAAACCAAACATAGAATGGCTAAATGAAGGTAGAAATCGATCGGAAACTCTCAGTTGTAGAAATTGGAATTAGTAGGTAGAAGCTATCGCGAGGAAATCCATATTAGGCATTGTGTAACAGCCTATTTCAAAATGTTCATTTAAAAGAAAGTGTTTCTCAAGAAGGCACTTTGAATAGAAGAAAGTTCAATAGCTCGTAACGTTTCGAAGTCTTATTAATCAGTCTTTTGTAGTATTTGCAGCTCAATATCACACTCTGGTTGCGGGCGAAATACTCTTTAATATGTTGCCAGTATTTAGCATAAGATGTCGTAAATACTTATAACAATCACTCCAATGTCACTTGGAGGTTTTCCACTAGTGATATATGCTCCACTAGTTTTAACCGCTTGCCACCACTCTGTAAACCTCTATTGTCACCACTCTGTAAACCTCTGCTGTCACCACTCTGTAAACCTCTTTTTAGTTCTTTATTTGTATGCCTTTTATATTGGCAGATGTAATGGCTTACGTAATTTCCAAAGATAGACGATAAACGTTGGTACATGGTCTTTATTAAATAACGTGAGAATACACATAGAGAAAATAAGGCAGCACAAGATCAACTAGCTACGACGAAGGCTAAAGATGGACTGCCTTTAGAAATGAACCAAGAATATAACTTTCCTGGAACGGAAGTTCCAGGCCTGGGAACGACCCCTTTCCCACGACTAGCTTTAGTCTCAAGAGCCCCCCCCCTGGACCGCTGTCGTTGACACATAAATGCCCAACTAACTAAGAAATGAGATACCCGGAAAAGCTTCTTGAATTGATGTTAAATACTTTACATAATAAACCAATGCATTCTAGTCCGTAATATCAGTCCAGAAAAGGCCCCGAAAGGTTCGCTTGGGAAAAGCTGAGAGCTCTGTAAAGGAAGTCAAGCATTAGAAAGAAAAAAACCAAACAAAGTTCTAACCTATAGGGAACAGCTTTCTTGGCAGCAACTCTATAAATGTCTTTCTTCGATTCCAGGTCATTCTTGTTGATGATGTCTGCACACTCATTTTCTTGGATTCTTCTAACTGGGATGCAGCCCATGGTTACATTTGAGCCAAAAAAGATATCCGGTCCGGTGGCTTGTACATGACCCAAAGGCTCAGGGATGTTTTCTTCCTGTTTCGCGCAGGGCAGACGTAAAATCTGAAAAAAAAACACGATGAAGACGAGATGAAAGAGGATTTTTCTCACTTTCTAACCCCTCCTCAACCCCTCGCTCTTTAAGCTCAATTTTGACTCTTTCTCACAAATCTGTTTTTTAAAACAATAAAAAACTTTAGCGTAAAGAGCGGGGGGTTGAGGAGGGGACAGCCCTTTCATACACAAAATAATTTCTGTTCGTTTTTAGTTTTAATGTCGCTCCTTACTTTCAGTTAAAAAAAACTTTTTTTTTTTATTTGATATGGAAACAACAGGTAAAATAGTGCGACCATTTGCCGTCTCTTTCTGATAAACACTCAATATGATTATTTTACAAAACTCGTCAAAAAAATCGGCCAATGGAATGAAAGCACACTTTTTAAAATGGAAGTAAAATGCGGCAAATTCTCTTTTTTCACTTTGGATATACCATAAAACCACTTATGAGAGGAAATGTTGACAGAACAAATTTTGAAAAGTCTAGGCTATAACTAAACGAAATAAATACGCAAATTTTCACATATATGAAAACCACAAGAAGCTAGTTAGATTAGCTCAAAATGAGTATTTATATTGCATAACTCGAGATAAGACTGCAAATCAGATTAGAATATTCGAAGCTACAGTGATGACAGTAGTCAAATATGGCTCTGAAGCATGGACGCTCCGAAAAGCGGATGAAGATTTGCTAGATGTTTTCCAGAGAAATTGCTTAAGGATTGTTCTGGGTACACAGCTGACTGACCGTATTTCAAACAATAGGCTTTACGAAAAATGTGGTTCATGTCCGCTCTCTAGGGATATAATGAAAGAAACGTTGCGGTGGCTAGGGCACGTTGTGCGGATGAAGGATGACAGATTGATCTTTTCGGCCAACCGTCTAGGGCCAAACGGAAAGCAGGTCGTCCACGTCTGGGGTGGGAGGACGACGTCATAAAAAAAGATTTAAAGGAAATGAGAACTTAGTGGGCGAGTGTAAAAAGGGAGGCTTTGAATAGATTGGGGTGGAGGATGAGCGTGTAGCTGTGTTGGCCTCAGGCGGCTTGGTGCCGCGGTGAGTTGCTTGTAGTAGTAGTAGTAGTATAAATCAAGAGGTTACGATTACATCACTTCCTGTATACTAGAGACATGAAAACAACTGCGTGTGCACCTTCGGCAAGACAGTTTGCAGCCCCTTGAACTGGTGTATAACTTTTGAGCTGCGACTTCTTGAGCAAATTTTTTCTCTTGCTTGTTCTCCAGCGAATCCCGAACTGGAACACTCCAGCGAATTTCCAGCGAATCTCGAATTGGATTACTGGTTCACTAAGTAAGATAAGATAATATTTATTCTTCATTAAATACACATACAATAATACATGTTATTATTCCCCCCAAGGCTCACTGGCCTGAAAAGAAGGGGGAATATATATGAGTTACAAACACAGAGATGAATAACAAAAGAAAATTTAAAAGATCACTTACTCACAGACAGAAGAGCAAAAGGAGAAGAAAAAAAAATATACATAAAATGAAAACTATAGAAAAAATAGAATAAATACACTATATTAATTAAGTAGATTAAATAGACTAAAAAAAATTAAAAAAATAAAAACATAGATAAAAATAATTTCTACGTAGCCAAAGAATTGCTAACAATTATTTTTAAACGAATCGAATGAGTGGCACCCTCGATCTGAGTCAGGCAACTTATTCCAAACAATATGACACACCATTAGAGGATTAAAATCTGACCTTATGCAAGGAGTAAATGGAACTTGAACTTGATTTTTCATATTGCGAGGATCATAATTATTTTGATGAGAGCTAAAAGTCCTTGGGAGGTCCCTAAGGTTAAAATACCAAGGACACCATGTTATTTTCCCTACCTGTGCCGTGTCGTCAGAGCTCCGGTAGAAACAGCTGAGCGCATTGTACAGATGCGAAGGGGGGGGGGGTAGGAGGATCCCTTATTGATTTCCCTGTTATCCCGACCATATTCCAAGTAATTGAAACACCCAGGACTCCTGCCTGGACATGTCAAATCTTCCCTGGACATGACAAATCTTGCTTGGGCAGGAATTTTGCACAGCTAGAAACACGTGGGAGGGGCTCCCATTTTTAATTTCCCTTTTATCCTGACCCAACTTCAAGTAATTAAAACATCCGAGAATCTTGTCAGCTAGAAACAGGGCATGTTGTGACGTCAGAGGGCATGCATTTAAAATCCTATCGTAAAAGTGAGGGCGTGCGCTTGAATCCTATGGGAAAAGGGAGGGCATGCGTTTAAAATCCTATTGAAAAAGGGAGGGCATATCCTTAAATACAAAGAGGTTCGTCGGATGATGTCAGAGGGATCCGGTAGAAACAGCCGACCGCATTGTACAGGAGCGAGGGGCTAGGAGCTTCACATATACACTCCCTATAGGACTCATATGGAAATGCCATGTTAATCTGCTATCCGTGCGTTTAAAATCCAGTACTAATCTCCCTATTATCCTGATCACACTTCAAGTGATTATATTGTGTCACAGCATCAGGGAATCTTGCCAGCCGGTAACAGGTGCGAGAGGTTAGGAGCTACAGTTTTACATCCCCTATCTGACTCACGGAAATACCATGGTAATCTGCTATCTGACTCACAGAAGTAACTATGGACTCACAATTGTGTTCTCCGAAATTATTTCCAGGGAACTAGCTTATATTCCTTGCCCCAAAAACATCTTGGGACTTTTTACTTTTGCTTACCTTCCTCAAAGGCTTAAACAATTAAAATTAATAAAGTAAATTCAAATGAATGCGAAATAAAAAAAAAAAAAAAAACAGAAAAACATAAAAGTTATACAAGCAGCAGAGACATTAATGGTAGGAACGGACGTCGACAAGGACTTTTATGCTCGAGGAATAACATTTACATAGGGATGTCAGTTTACGAAAATGCTTGGGGGGGGGGGGTATTTTCGATTTCTTTCAATATAAAAAAAAATAAAATTGTTTTACAATCCTATTGGGGCGCGCCGGAAATAAATTGAGGGCACGATCAATCCCCCCCCCGCCACTGCCCATATCGCCACTTAAGAAAAACACATAAAAAAGGGCAAATTAGGTAAAAAATATGAGAAAACCCACAATGTTCTGAAGATTTCGGGCACGTATCTACAACAACCTTCCCCCTCCCTGTATGTGTAAGGATAATAGTTTTACTTATACAAAGTTAAAGAAAAAAGCAAAAACACGTTTGAAACTTTGCTGAGTATCGTTAAATAATCTACAACATCGTTAATTTTTTCTCTCTGAAAACTGCATGAATTCCTTCTTCCACTCTTATCAGGAATAGATTCACCGAAGCTGGAAATAATTTAAAAACATAATTATGATTGATTGGTTTTAAAAATGTGATTTTTCACCCCTTCGACCGAATTAGCAACTCGATTCAATCTAGCCATGTAATATATGATTCGATGAGGCCTGTCTCATTAAATAATCTACCTGATCAAATATGAATAGGTGTCGAAATACATAACGAAGTTGCATCTATCTAGTCAAATTTCAAAGCACGTGGAATGAATGCTGAATACACAGAAGTAATTGCTTCTTGGTAGTAAAAGAAACTATCACTCATCATAAAAATCTGCTGTGGGGACCAGTTTTTCAAAAAAAAAAAAAAAAAAAAAAAAAAAAAAAAAAAAAAACGCTGAGAAAGGAGAAAAATAAACTCAGACAAAAATTATACCAACGAATCGCCGACTTTTGGAAATCATACGCTAGGCGGTGCGTACCAAGCTTGGCTGAACTTTTCGGCACATGATACACTCTGAGGTGTATACCGGGGGCGGAGAGTAGGTGACTCCTTCACGTATAAGAAGGCATAATCAGTTGCATTTCATGTAAATACCCCATTGGAATTTCTAACACCCATTTGCAGATATAGAAATTTCAAGGCAGCAGCAGCTTAAAGCAACCCCATTAACACCTCTGGTTATAGTTCCCCTCGTTTTTTTTTCAGATATAATAATGCATAATCAACAGAAGATGTAAGCGTATAAAACTGTACTCTAGTAGAGGAGGAGGTGAATTGCCATATAAAAAAAAAAAAAAAAAAAAAAAAAAAAAAAAAACATCTTAGACCTAAATTGTCCTGAGAGTCCATCTGACCGATGGAAAAGATTCAGTTACATCCTCCCTTCGGAACCATATGAACCAAGATTAAATACATCTAGCTACTGCAGTATGACAATTACTCTATAAGGAACATACAGCTCTCACGTCTATTTCTATTTTGAAGGAGCATGACAAGGAATGAAGATTTGAGAAACAATAAGTTATGCAACAATTACATATAAATGTGGGATAGATGACAACGCTGGACTGAGTTCTTGGAGTAAAGAGCTTAAAAGTACTATCAGTGAGAAGCATATCATCCATAAAAATCCCTATTTTTCGCTATAACTCCTAACATGCGTCTAAATTCAAAAATGAATTAGTTATTTCAGCTAAAGCCTCCACCTCATGGACGGGGTATTACCCTCACTCACCTGATATATGCTAAGAGAGAATGTTCAAAGAGAAAAAAAAAATTGAGTTATCACTGGCGAAATTCCAATACCCATCTCCTTAAAGATGCAAGTGGGTCATTCTTTACTATACTTTACAGATTTTTATATTGTAAAATAAAATATAAAACTTACTTTCAACGCAAAATTCCCCCCCCCCAGCTAAATCGTATTTGGAGTAATAGGGGCTGGTATATGTTTGGTCTCTTAAACCCCCATACTTGACCTATCACTTTCTGTAGGTCTCATCTGCCTTTTTGTCGCAGCATTTTTAATTAGGGCTTTTTAAAATAAATTCCTATGCACGTCCAAGGATTGAACATTTCAGTATTGAAGGATCTAAATTTTGAATATTTGAAGGATAGAATATTTCAGGATTCAAAGTTTGAATATTTCACCAAAACCATCTATTCAAAGTCCCTCTTTAAAACCAACAGAGCATAAAATATTAATGGTATTGCAATAAATTCAAGCAGAATAACTTTTATTACTGAAGCTTTAGAATATCCCCTCTTATGCTTTCTAAGTCATAATTCTAACCCAACAGTATTGCATAGGCCTATTATGTTCAAGAAATCCCTTAAAAATCATTTTCACGGTTAGCAGGTTCATACGAAGCAGACACAGGGACAAATCTCCAGCATTTTTATTGGGGGGGCAAGATGGGTCCATATCTGGATAGTCAAGGGGCATGGGATACATAATAATTTTTCCCAAAATTATTGGGAGCAACTGCCCCCCTTGCTCCCCAAACGATGCCACTGCATACACATGATCTCCATTCAGTTTACAGGAAGGATAAATCCTCTTGTCTAGCTCCTCCACAGTCTAGCGCTATCTAGCTCATCCACTATCACGCAATCTAATGACTAGCATAAAATTTCAACAAGGGTGAGATGAGAAAATATTGTTTCCATGCCTTTTTAATTTCCCCCCAAGTTGGGCCAATGGCGATTGAAGCTAACAATGGTTGACATTTGAGACTTGCCGCTTGAGCTGACCTTAAAGACGTTTTCCGGACTGGCGATCAAGTGGAAACTGTCTTTAAATGAGTTTGATTTTGGTGAACATTTATTTTAAATTGATTTTTGGCAGAAAAAGTTAAAAGTTGCTCCTTCAAAGATCCATAAAAAACAATTATGTGACTCAGATTATTAAATTAACTAGGAGTAGTCATATGAGCGCAAAATTTTTGAAGGCGGGAGGGAGGATGGTAGCCCACAGCGGAATCACATGATTAATGTGCATTATAGGAAACCTTGGGAAGATCACAAATATCGTGAGATTTTAGGAGAGAGGGTTCTCAGGCCCTTGCATACGTGTTTAATTTGAAGTGTTTTTTAACTAGCCTTACATCCTTTAGAACATCATCCTATAACAAAACTATGATTAACAGATCACAATACTCAAACCCCATGGTAATTTTTGTACATGGTTACATTCTAAGTGCTACAATCCATATGTCTCGCTAACCTATATGCAATCACAACCTGTAGCGTAATATCGGGAAAAACATGATAGATTCCAGGCTATGAAATCTGAGCCAATGACAACATCGCGATTCTAATATGTCCACCACGATATGGCCAAATTTTTTTCAAAACGATGTCTCAGGTCCCGGAAATCTAACTCAACTTGCTTAAAAGATAAACCCGGACCAACCAAAAAATGCAAACCAGCCTGCCAATCTATCCAAGGCACACAATGGGTAAGGGGAAAATACCAATGGACCAGAAAAACTTCGGTATAGTTGAAAATTATGGGGGCCCGTCTGGATTTAACTTGAGAGGCACTCACGAGTGGGAGGCCTTGATACCGTATCAAATGAAGTGACTTAACCAAAAAATTATATCGCTAATGATTTTTCAGATTCGACCGATAAGAAGAGGTCTTTAAAAATGTCTCGAAAGTCCGAAGAGAAAATCAAAATAATGATAAAAGTAAACAACGATTTATCGAATATAAAGCAGAATTATTTAGCAAACATGGAGGTAATTCGGGAAGGGGGTGTACGATCTTTCTCCAATATGTCTTTTTTTTCCACACGATTCACCTTTTTGTTACTTTAAGGTGCCCCATTTAATGAATTTCAACTTACAAGCAGGGGTGCTGATTGGGCATCTGTCAACTAGATTTTAAATTAATACTTTTTAGGTGTTTTTATTGAAAAAACAACAAAGAAAAATATCTTGTGGTAACACATATAAACTAAAAAATAACTTACTTGTGCCATAGATCTCAAGGTCATCGATTTGGTATTTTTGCAAGGATCAACTGCCTTGGACGATCCTGAAGTGGCCAATTGCCGGTAGGATTCTATCACAGCAAGGATTTCCATACGCTGAGCCGGTCTGTTGAGATACCCAACTGCCCAATCATGAGGAGTTCTTCCGAACTCGTCTCTTCGCCTCAGGTCACCACCAGCTTCCACAAGATATGTGAGTACACGAGGGGAGCCACCAAAACATGCTCCATGCACTGGGGTATATCTAAAGAACTGTCCACAGCCTTTATTAGGGTCTGCCTCAAGCTGTAGTAATTTTACCAATGTCTTTTCACTACCCGAGAAAGCGGCCACAAATAAGGCAGTTTGGTTGAGTTTATTTTTTATATCAACTGGTACGCCCTTCTTCACTATAAACTCTTCGACCTTTTCCACTTTGTCATCTATGACGTAGACGTGGAGAACCTCTGAGGCATTAGCCGTCTCTAAGTTGGACACTCGTGTGGGTATTATGCAGGGCGGTGAGGAAGAGTTGTACATCTTTCTTCCACTAAAACAGAGACAAAACTTAGCTTCTGCTAAAAAAAAAGCAAAACCAAAAGATCGACAGCAACTTTTCTAAGAATTCTAAGTAAGATCCAAGTTGTATAGAATTATATAAAAAAGGGTAAAGGCTGCGGCACTAGATCCTTAAGGTCCCAATCGGCGGTGGTGATCTAAGCTTCAAGGCCCCTAAGCGAGGAAGTGCAATGGGGGGACGGGAGCCAGCCATCTTGTGCTTTTGCACACCCGTCCTGTTTACTTTCCTCAGATTTCTCTAGGTACCCATTTAGATCTGGGTCGACTCTGGTTGAACTTAGAGTCACGCCACTGACCCCCGTCCCAAACCAAATAATTTACAGTATAGCCAGAAAGTCGTTTCGGAGAAGGCCAGGAAGAATCTAAGTTTACAATAGAATTGCTTTAAATTCTGAAAAAAAGAAAAATTCCCAAGGAAAGAGCGATATTAAACTTAAAAGTATTAAGTAAGCGTATAAGTAAAGAGCCCTAGGCCTATCAAAATCAAAAACAAGCAGAAAGAGAATCAACTGGTTGATCAAACTAAAAAGGGAGAAATTAATAAGAATTAACGGATATTAATAAGATATAAAGATAAAATCAATAATCAAGTCAAACTTAGAATGAACAGAAACTATCTCAGGTAAGAGATAGGATACCATGCAAGATCCTGGTTCAAAGAAGGTGCAACATGCTCACATTTTCTATTAAATATGAATATGAAGAATGGTCCAAATGCACAATTTATGGTTTTTGCCCTCGGGGATACCTCTGGCAAGTTCCCCTGTACGCAAATTTGATGCACCTTCCGATAACTCTGACTAAAACTACAAACTCAAAATTTGGATACATGTAGGATACATCATTCCCTACTACCTATGTTAGTCCTGTGGCATTAATTCTGAAAACGAGTAGCAAAACAGATTCTTAAATAAAACAGAAAAACTTAAACTTTAATTTATTAATTCATTTTTTACATTTCAGCGGATAAAAAATTTAGAAAATGCTTCGTAATAAAAACTAGACATTATCCCTTTCAGTACAAGCCTTCCTCCATATCATAGAAGAAAGGTGCCGACCAAATGCTTGGCCAGTAGTCAGGGACACCAATTCACAAAAATATACAAGGCACTGTAACGTTTCCAATTTTTTATATGAAGATACAAAAACGATGTTTTCCGAAAACCGGGGGGGGGAGGTACCTTTGGATTTTTTCAATGAAAATACAAAATAATGATTATCTTCAAAATCTAGGGTGTTGGGATATCCAGGGTAAAAATCTTGGTATTTTTTCCATTTTGCAAATCTTAGCACAGAATAGAGGGGAATTGCCCATGCAAGCGGTCCTTATAGTTAAAAAAAAAAAAGGCAAACCCGAGTTTGATTTATAAAATTGATGTCAGATCAGGTATGTACCCAGGAACGCATTTCAGGAGAGGTGCAAAACTTAGTGAAAAATAACTTAAAAGATGAGAAATCAGTCGTCTATGAATTTTACAAACATCTGGGCACTTTAGGAAACGCCATCCAAAATTCCCCCTCCTTTACATATGTGCCCGTTTACAGTCATAACAATATTAAGCAGGCTGAATGTCAACAGCATAAATATTAAATCAAGAATAAAGCCTCTCTCCCAAGATTGTTACAAAGGACCTACTCAGGACGAATTATTATTTATCATATGTATATTTATATATAATTATATAAAATAATTCTTATATATATTAAGCATAATAACTTGTCATATGTGGTGAATTTCCCACATGCATCACGACTTGACTTGACTTTATTTAACAAAAACATATACATTAATTTTATACAAAGGAGAAGAGAGGAATCTCGTAATGTCTCCTTTATCAAACAATAGGGGGAAAAAATTTTTACACTTCCCGCTAACAAAGCTTCAGAAAGAAAAGAAAATTTGATAAGAACATAACAAAATTTAAAATAAATTTAAAGAAGAAATAAAAAAAAACAAAAAACATACATAATTTAACTATCGAATCACGGAGATAGGGATGGGATTTACTTAACAATTTATAAATAAATCAATAATACAATCAATCCCCGCTGCTGTAGGCTGAAAGGACCATCTTTTTCAATTTCTTTTTATATATGTATATGTACACTTACTAATTCAAATAACTTATATTTATTCGCAATATGAGGAAGTTGATATCTTAAACTTAGTCTGGATCTCTCAATTTTAACAAACGGGAAAAGAAACTTAATCCTAGCTCTTGATAAATGGCTATGTTTATTTTCAACCAAAAGTTTCATACTATTGAAAAAATTATCTTTATGTTGGATTTTCAAAAACCATATGCCCAAATTAAGGTGCAAAATTTGTTTTAAATACAGAATATCAAGAAATAGAAAAGATGTTTTAATTTCAGATAATTCTTCTGTCTTCCTAGGGTGTGCTAAAAAATGGTCCAGAATTCTTATTGATTTATTTTGAACAATTTGGAGTCCTCCTAAATTTGAAGGGAAAGTCAGCATCCAAACGCTCGGACAATACTGGAAATAACAATCAATTAATGAAAAATATAAAGTTCTAATGATTTGGTATGGAAACAGAAACTTTAATCTATGCAAACAACCGAGATTCCTGGACACTGTTGCTTTAAGTTTACTAACATGCGTCTTAAACGACAGAGTTGAATCAATATAAATACCTAAATATCTAAATAAATCCACTCTTTTTATGGAGGAAGCTCCAATATTAATAATTTGAAATAACACACGCTTCACTGACCTCAAACTTATTCCAAAAACCATAAATTCCGTCTTCTCTAAATTAGGTATTAATCGGTTATCATGAAACCAAGAATTTACATTCAAAGCAACAGTCTCCAAGGACAACCGTAGGTCCACCTCGTTGCCCACCCTCAAACTAGTTGCTGTATCATCCGCAAATAATATTGGTAACTCATCACCTGAAGGCATGCAATTTGGAAGATCATTTACATAAATAAAAAAAGCATCGGCCCCAATACAGATCCTTGCGGTACCCCTATATTTTCTAACGGGAAAATATGAGATGATTCTTCACAAACTTGGACTTTAAAACTTCTTTCAGATAAATACGATCTCATTAAATCCAGAGCTTTTCCACGGATTCCTATATTTTCCAGCTTATCAAAAAGAATTGCATGATCTATTGTATTAAAAGCTTTTTTTATGTCAAAAAATATAGTTGCCGCCAAATAACTATCATCCATAGCCTCTGATAAGAAATTTTGTAAAGCAGCTACTGCTTGCTCTGTTGATCTACCACTCAAAAAACCAAACTGATTAGGAGAAAAAAACTTATTCTTTTCCAGAAATGAAATAAATCTACTTTTTATTATCTTTTCAAAAACTTTAGAAACAGGTGACAAAATAGTAATAGGCCTATAATTGTTTGGGTTATCTTTATCACCTTTTTTAAACAAGGGTAAAATTTGAGCTACTTTAAGACAAACTGGGAAAAATCCATTTTTTATACAAGAATTAAAAATATATAAAAGCGGCTGAAAAAGTACACCAGCTAATTCTTTAAACAGAGAAGTCGATATACCATCACACCCTGTCGAAAATCCATTTTTCAAACTATTAACGGCTTTCTGGTATTCCGAGAACCGGATAGGGTACATAAATATAGTCTTATCTACTTTATTTGGTAAATATTTTCTATGATTATGTGTTCCAGCAGAAGTTTGATCCACCAGACCATGTCCAGCTTTTCTAAAATGGTCAGCAAATGCTTCCGCCATCCGTCTCTCATCAGTTATCTTGACTCCTTCATGACTTGTAATGTGAGATGGAATATTTCTTGTTTTAACATTATTCAGTTTTTCATTTATTAATTTCCATGTCTCCCGAGGTGAATCACATTTGAGAAATTAATTTTGATAATATTTTGCTTCCGCTTCTCTGAGAACAAGAGTTTACCGATTTTTATATTTTTAAAAATTTTCAATATTAATTTCATTTGGGTACTGCATCTTCACCTTATACAATCTATTTTTTTCTTTTATACTCTTTAACAGGCTTTCAGTAACCCATGGTTTACGAGGCAAATCCTTACTCTTTCTTAATACCATAGGACATACTTGGTCAAATATACTATAAAATAAAGCAATTGACTGATTCGGATCTTCAACATTTAGGACATCATTCCAATCTATATCTCCTATTTTTACTTTCATCTCATCTATCTTTTTTTGGTTAATTATCCTTTTATAACTTTTATTTGGTCTCTTTTCACGTTCCACTCCGATCCAGAGAAGTCAGAAACAACAACACAATGATCAGATGTATCATTCAAAATAATATGGGTATCCAGGCAATTTTCAGATGTAAAAATGTTATCAATAAGAGTTGCATGGTTATCACAGATTCTTGATGGTAGTAAACAAGTAGGTGACAAAACATGTAAATAATAAATATTCAAAAATTATAATCCCTTATTCGATGTCTAAAAATTATGTTGCATTAAATCAATATTAAAATCCCCATTACATAAAATGGATGGTGTTGCTGGGTGAGGGCATCTAACAACGACTCATATTGACTTAAAAACCCTTGAATACTAGACGATGGTGGCCGATATATTACAATTAACAAAAAAGTATTTCTTCCATCATTCACTTCTACTACACAACTCTCAAATAGCATCTCAACATTCAAAACCATAAATTCATTACGTAAAGAAGATGCAAAAACATCTCGTATAAAAATACCAACTCCTCCTCTCTTATTCTTTTTTCGAATACCATGAAAAAACTTATAATTTTCATAATGTTGGAATTTATTATTTTTATCAAAAAATGTTTCACAAATTCCTAACACATCCGTTGACGACCCTTTAAGAAAATCATGACAAAAAATTAAGCTGCTATTTAATCCTCTACAAGTCCAAAATTACAGTCGTTTAAATTTATTATTTTGATGTTGTATATCGTTAAAAAATAAATATTTATTTTTATATTCATTATAATAATATGTCAATACTTTATATTGCTACGAAAACCTATGAAAAAATTTATTAATATCAAGAGGATTTTTTTCAAGTTCCTCCAGCCTACCAGCAGGAATTTCTACAAAACTTAACTCATCCATAATCCAAACTCAACAAAAATTTCGCTCAAACTCAACGATAAACGAACGTCCAAGATAATTCACTAGGCACTTCACTTGTCAACTTATCAAATAAATTTTTGTATTGCTCTCTATCCAATAATGTTTATAATTTTCAAATAGATTGATAAATGAACGCCCAAGATATTTCACAGCAAATTTTACACAGCGCTCGCACAGGGATGTTACTACTCCGGGTGCATTGAATGAACTGATGCTTTCGACATACTTAACGTAAGTTTCAATTCAATAATTTAGATAGTTTAATTCACAGTAATGAAAAGATCTAGACGGGGCGTATCCGGATTTCGATTTCAAAGGGGCACATCTATCCCAGGGAGGGTCCAAATAAAGTCGAGTTGGGGTCTGGTACATATTTAAAAACAAATTTACAGATCACAAGGGTCCTAAGCCCCGGCCTTATATTACACAACTGAATCTGATGAAGACGTAGAGACGAATCTTTAGTCCTCACTACTCAATAGCTGCGTTTTTCATCTCCTGGAAGGAACTCCTGGATGTATTTTGGTCGTTTTTTGCTATCTCCTGGCGATCTCCTGGGGCCTGGAGTAATAAGTTGTCCGTTTTTCATCTGCTGTAATGGAACGATGGAGAAGATTGCTCCCAGGAGATAGGAAGCACCTTTCTCCTGGAGCTCCATTAGAAGAACAGCGCGAAGTTTGAAATTGAGAGATTATGAAATTTACTGAAGGAAGACTTGTTGGCCTGGAGAATGGCACATGTGTCATAATGTGTTAGTACCTTCAGAAAATTGTTTTTAGTACGATCACTGTTAGATGAGGTGTTGTTTACTTTGGTATATAAGCTGTTGTAAGATATTTAACTATGTAACTGAGGAGATTAATCAGAAGGTTAACAATGATTTCATTAATCTAATATCTGAACTTTGTTTAAATTTAACCGAGGGTAATGTTCAACTGCCAGAAGGTGTTAGACAACGGACAGAGAAACATGGCTGCGTTATATGCGTATTGTATTGCAAGAACGAGGGAAAAATTTTTAGAACAAAACATCTACTTCAATTGGGTAGTAGGTTTTTCACACATTTACTGCCAATAAGTGCAGTACTTGTAAACAGTATTCTCTAGCGAGAATGGCTAACGCCTATAAATTAACACCATTTGAACGTGTCCTTTTGCCCTTCAAACATTTTGAAGACAAACTAAGCAAATTCATTAATGATGAGAATATTGCCGATGACAAAAAACTGCTTTTACTTCAAGATGCATTGTGACGTGTGGACAAACATAAACCTTATCGTGAGAGACCCGCTGCTGTTACCGTCACCGATCCCTCTAAACTGGAAACATCTCCTCAAGATTCTGCAGCAGTGCAATTAAAGAAGGAGGAATTGGATTCAATTGTATTGAAAATTGGAAACCTATTGCCAGTGACCTATCGAGAACAGAGTAAAAGAGTATTATCATATCTCATGTTGGAAACTGGTGGTGATCATTAAGTTTAAGTCCACAGCACAGGGAAACGAATTATAATTCAGGGAAAAAGTTATAATCTAGTTGATTTAATTTGTGATATGGTGACGAATCGTAAAGGACTTTTATCATTTGACAAAAATCTATACACCTCTCTAAGTGTATCAAACTTTCCCAAAAGTCTTATTGGCAATAAGCAAATTCTGAAGAAACTAAGAGAATATAGTCCACCAACAACACCAGCACCAACACCATTTAAAAAAGAAGAAGATTCAATATTTGAAAATACTAGCAGCAGCAGCAATGATTTTAAAACACCTGTGGATGCTAGTCAAAAGCGACGACGAATTGATTCACCCTCCAGTGTGCAAAAGGGGAGTGGACATTACACTACGTGTTTGCGTTCAAAATGGATGAAGTTCTGAAAGGTGTCTATGAAAATATTGGTGAAGCGGGAAGTTTAAGCTCTCCCAAAACGCTTTCTAAATTTGCCTCTGACAGCACATTTAAAAAAGCAAAAGAGTATCTAGAGAATGAACCGAGTTACACACTGCATCGGAATCATAGGCTTCGTGGCAAACAATATCGACAAACTAAAGCCTTTTTCCCTCTGCATATAATGCAAACGGATCTTTTAACTTTAGATGCAATTCAAAGGCGTCACAATGCACCCTACAAATATATTCTGGTGGCAATCAGTGTCTTTAGTCTCTATACCTATGCCATTCCATTACGGTCAAAGAGAGGTGTTGAAGTTGCTCGGGCCATTGAAAGTATTCTTGAACAGGGTTGCTATAGAAAAATTCAATCGGATCGTGGTAGTGAATTTGTTAATCCCCATGTGCAAAAGGTTCTATTGAAATATAATATAACACTTTATCATAGTCACAGCCCGATAAAGGCTGCATTGGCTGAACGATTAATAAGAACGATTCGTCTATTAATTTCAAGATATTTTACACTGAAAAACACATCTGGTTTTATTTATGATGCAGATAAAATTATGCGGATATACAACCATCGACCTCATCGATCTCTGTCCAACTCAAGCCCTCGGGAAGTTCATTACAGTGAAAATACATTTGATGCTTTTCCAAAGCAATACTCCAAGGGTGAAAAAGAAAAAAAACGTGAAGAAAAAATTCAATGTTGGTGAAACTGTTCGAATTAATAGAACCACCAATATTTTTGAAAAGGGAATTATTTATGGAGCACCGAACTTTTTAAAGTGTCCAAAATCCTGGACACAGAACCCACGACATATCGACTGCGAGACACCAAAGATAATGAGATTATTGGCGTTTTTTATGAATATTAAATGCAAAAAAATAGAAACAGTAGTTAAATTAATAGAATTGAAAAAATGTTAAAGAGTCGTACTCGTGAGGGCAAGAGAAAGTTTCAAGTTCGCTTGTCAGAATACAAATCAGATTTTGATTCCTAGGTCAGTGCTGAAGACATTAACAATACTCAGTTATTTCTATGTGACTTTCATGTCCAATGTTTCTGATCCTCTCTACAATGACTTGAATAGAACAAGTGATTTTTGGACGAAACTCTCTCCCACCATCAAATTCGATAGGGCGTATGAAGTGGCTCTTGTCGACCGTATTCTCAAAAATACCTACGACATCCTGAGAAAAGATCGTAAATATGATATAAAAATTACATCCTATGATTGGCCGCCACCACCCTCAGGTGATCAAGAACAAATTCAAAAAATCAATTGGATGAATTATCCATATATTGAATTACCCTACGAGGAACTCACCTGTATGAATGATTTATGTCGTTCTATTAATAAAAGAATTTCCGTTCCTAAAAAAGAAGCTTTTCATTTCAACTGTTCAAAGGAGGAGGGTAAGATATATATTAGTACACCTATTGCCGTTGAAAAAGTTATTCTCAATGATAACCTAAAGGATGTTTTTGCCTTGAAGCGCAATATAATTAATGGTAAAAGTGCCGGAAAAAGTAATTTCATTTTTGCTGACTATCTACCTGCTTTCTCCATGGACAGTTGTAAATCTATCTAAGCTTCATTTGACGAAAAATCTAGGTTTGGTAATTCAAACGTTACCGTCCTACGAGCTCTTGAACGAAAAACCAATCAAGAATATATTAACCACTACAATATAAAGCATCTTCAAGATATTCCCATAAACACTCCCTATTTGAAACTCTGTTAGTTAACACTAACAACTGAAGTAGGTGATCCCATAGCAATTTCAAAAGATTTGGCTGTGATTACATGCTATTTTCGTCCCATCGTTCAAGAAAAACAAGATGTCTAATAGAAAAGTGGTATTCACTTGTCCTGATATTGACTTCCATATTATTACTCTTTGACCAAGACAACAGGTAACGGAGTGAAATATTAAAGAGGTCATCCGTAAATGTACGGCCACAGTAATGGCAGGCTGTTTGCCATGTTGTTTTTCTCTGCACTAAATCTGGCTAAAATATTTTGGAACAGCTGTGAGGGATTTCGTGTTTTCTAATCTATACAATTGAAGCTCTGGAAAGAGTTTAAAAAAAAGTGTCTCGGAAATTTTTAGGTCAAAAGCGTAAACCCGTGTCAAGAGACTCAAATAGACTATAACAATTTCAAAGAAGTTAATAAACCATGCAGCACTCATCAGTCTCCACTCATGTCAGAAGCGATGGACATAACCCCGCTTGTCAAAGAAAAAAAGGAAAAAGCCGACCCGTATTGTAAACAGAAGAAGAAGCCCCAGGAAGAGAATTGTTAGATCAAAATTAGATTTCTTCTCTTAAGATGTCCTACCTACCACATAACGATTCTCGACCTTCAATCACCTCATAATTGAATCTATTCAATTCACACAATGTAGATGTGAGTGTCAATTTTGGATACTATGAACAATTTTATCCTCAACAGCCCCTCTCCGATAATAACCACTTTCAAATTTATTCCAATGATGACTACTTTATGGACATGTCTTCAACATTTGTAGTTTACAAATGAAGGTCCAGAAATTCGATAATACAATACCAATTCGGGCCGATGGAATATCCTATGAAAATTGTACATTACATAATCTATTTCGTCAAATCAGTGTCTACATCAATGGCAAGCTGGTGAGCACAAGCAAAAATCTCTCAAATTATACAAGCTATATGCAATTCATGTTGATGACAGCCAAGTCATACAAGGAATTGAGAGGCAGCTCCAACGGATATGAATATATTACTAATACTGATAGTACAGATGCACTTAAAAATGCTACAACTAGCGAATTACATCTAGTTGGAAAAATATATCATGAAATATTTAATATACCCCAATGGCTGCCGCCCAATGTTAAAGTGAATATAAAACTGACGCTTGCACCATCCAATTTCATATTGAGAAAAGAACTTGCTGCTAATCCTGATGTGACTCTCTCCCTCACCTCGGCAATACTTCATGTACGCAAACAACAAGTCATGAGTTCTGTTGCTTTGGCTAGTGGAAAAACTGAGAGCCAATGGAAATAATATTAAACTACTTGTTCCTCATACAATCACCAATCAACGTCATATTGCCATGGGGTCACGCAACTTCACCGACTCATCCTTTATCAATGGCGAAATTCCATCAAAACTCGCTTTAGCATTTGTAAAAAGCGCTAGCGCAATAGGATCGTGGAATGGATGCCCATATAAATTCGAGATGTTTGGACTTTCCTCTCTTGCGTGCAAAGTAAACGGTATCCCACTCTAAAATCTATCTTTTGAAAAAATCCCTTAAAAAATTGTGTGATTTGATCATACAAGCTCAAGATCATGATTCGCAACTAATTAAAAATGGTATAACCGAAGAAACGTTTGCTACAACCTATTGTGCTATTTAACTGGATTTGTCTGGCATACAGGATTTGAGCTTAGTACGTAAGGGGAGTGTGGGTTTAGAGGGTACATTTGATGATCCATTGGCTGAGATTATTGCACTAATCTCACTAAGTCAATATGAGACCTATTGGTAAATCACTCCCGAAGGCAGTGTTCTACTAGACTTGGCGCCATGAACACCAGTCAAATAATCAATGTATTTAATATGGATCCATACATGTCCCAGTACAAATCCTATTGTCTGCCTTCGGACTTTCTTGGAAAAATTCAAAGTGCAAACAATAGCTTAATTATTGTTAATGGAAGTTCGTCGACTGTGCTGACGGGTCATTGGCTTTGCATCTTTCAAACAACGAATACAATTAAATTTGTCGATCCTCTTTGTTTACCCAATTCATTTTACAAACCCCTCATCAAAAACTACATTCAGAGTAGTAGAAAGACTATTATTTGAAATCGGAAATGGATGCAGGATCTAACGACTAACAGTTCTGGCTTTCATGCACTACTATATTGTGTGTCCCGATGTAGCGGCTATACTTACAAGCAGTTTATCCACATTTATGGTGATTATCACCGTCTGAACGACTTTCTAGTGGAATATATCCTCTCAGACCTATGCAATATTGATTTCAGTGCCCTAAGAGTAAAGTGCTTAAAAAATGTTTGTAAATTTGTTTATTAATAAAATGCATATATATATATATATACAACAATGTTTTTAAATCTTCACTTTAGATTTCTTCATCGGTGTATAGGCAACTGTCATGAACCACTAATGTTGGTAAATCATTTGGATTCACTGTATATTGATCTTGATTGACTGCAAAGTCAGGGTCACATTTTGTACAGTACAATGTAACTTCACTCTTGTCATATCTCTTTGTATAGTCAATGATACTATTTGCATTCATATTATGAAATTCACGAGTATCAATCGGTCTATTTGAAGCAATATCACATATAGTGTTTTCAAATGGTGAATCACATTCTGTAACTGCCAAATTAAAATCACTATAGTCATAATATGCAGTTTCGTCACAACGATGACGTAGAAACCAAATTGTCTTATTACCCCAACAGTTGAATTGTAGACCTTACTCTTCTTCCCAGAATAATTGAAATCGATGACGATACCAATTTCGTAGAGATACACTAAAATCACGTTTGGGATTCTTTCCAATCATAGCGAGGTAAATATTCTCCCACTGATCACATTTATCATAGTGACAATTGGAGCACAGATGTCCTCTAGGGCGAGAGTCACAAATCTCTTCAAGACATGAATTACATCCTTTAATTTGTACTGCATAGCCTCTATGTAATTTACAAGGATTACATAATTTACACTTTTCAATATAGTCATCAATAATTGTACAATTTTCACATTGAATCCAACTGCCAAGAGTGTATAAGCACAGAGGACATGTATAGAACATTTTTTTGGGTTTCCGTTGTCAACTCTCTCACAGCTAAAACGAAACTGATCGTCCCTGCCGACGGATAAATTCAGTGAGGGGAATGGGGAGAGGAGTACCTCTGTGACGTCACCTCTGTCGAATGAGGAGCCATCTACATTGAATCCATTGACAATGTTTTCAAAAGTATATCCACGATATGATTCTGCTTTGTTCCAATTAATATATTAATAAATTGAGTATAAACACTTGAGTCACATTTTAAAAGTTTCATACAATAGTCACCTGGGAGAGAATGAGATTTTATTATATTGTAAAGTTTACGAGAGAATATTCTGCGTTTAAAATATAACTCGAGAAAGTAATCATCCAAAATTAAAAGTTTCTCCACAACTACTGGATTCGATCTAACTCTCTCTTTCTCAAATTTATTCCTTTATCATTCCTTTAACTCTGACTGCTGACTCTAGACTGACACAGAATCGTTAGCCCTAACCTGACCAGAAAAGAAAGGGACCATTTTCGATTTCGAAACTATTTTATTGAATAATTACAACAACAATAATACTAAGCATGTACAATTAGCGATATAGTTTATTGTCTTCAGTATGTTTCACTAATGCACTTAATGCAAATTGATGTCTATTCACATGTGCTATATCAACTTTAGCAGTGAAACATAATTGATCCTCCATTTAAAATTTGCTCAACGATATTACATATCTTGTAAATACTCTCATTCCAGACAAAGCCGTGATCCTCTCGTGGTTTCTACCGCAATGCTTGGTGCTCTTGTATTTTTACCATAAACTCCACTACTAACTTCTAAGATAGTAAACAGCCCACTCGTCATCAACACACAAATATATATCTAAATGAGTAAAGTCAAACTGTTCTCACTCCTTTGAATTCTATTCACAGACTAATAGAAACTATAGCAAAAATTATTTCCTTATATTCTCTGCAATCCTCTCCCGCTAATATGTAAGCGATCCATTGATTGGCTTAGAAGGAGATGTAATCTACTCTCTGATTAGTTTAGAAGGAGACACGTGATTTGTTTCCCGTTATCGGATCATAACATTATCCCTAGCGTGCACCTGGACGCACAACAACAACAACAACAACAAATCAATCGACCTTGAAAAAAGAGGTCATTGACCCACTTCGATTACGCAATCAATTTCTCGGAAATCCATTGCCCCTAGGGAGTCTATGCCCATATATGGAGCCCTGCTGGGACTATAAGATAGCTTTCATATATATGTAAGCGATCCATTGATTGGCTTAGAAGGAGATGTAATCTACTCTCTGATTGGTTTAGAAGGAGACACGTGATTTGTTTCCCGTTATCAGATCATAACATTCTCCCTAGCGTGCACCTGGACGCACAACAACAACAACAACAAATAAATTGACCTTGAAAAAAGAGGTCATTGACCCATATCGATTACGCAATCAATTTCTCGCAAATCCATTGCCCCTAGGGAGTCTATGCCCATATATGGAGCCCTGCTGGGACTATAAGATAGCTTTCTACTGAAGCTTTAGGTACCCCGTTTCCCAGGAAAACATCCACTGAATTCCCCCCTAACAGTTAGCACATAACTATTCAATTAGTGTACAACTATTTGGGTGTAAAGAACCGTTCACTTTATAAGGGCTCCATCTGTCGTATTTTGAAAAAACTTCAGCAACTGAAAATTTTGGACGCACGAGTATTTCAGAACACTTTTAAATATTTACCGCGGTCAAGAAATACAGACCTGGCTACACCATACACAACAAGTTGGAAACCCGCGATTACAGAGCGTTTTTATACCATTGTTAAAATATGAAACCTTTTTTTCCCTTAAATTAAAAGCCGCGTCAGAAGATACGGAGAACAGTCCAGCATCCATCTGCCACCTGCTGTCGGTAGATTTGAGTTTAATGGACAATCTGTTATAAAATGGTAGCAAAGGTACTTCCTCTTACAATGGCATTTTGTTTCTCTTTTACGCTGAAAATATTAGTTACTAAAACTAGACTTACAACGAACAATAATCAACTGGTTATTTCACATGTTTCCAATTCTTGAAAAAATCTGAAACTTAAAAAATTCATAGTATAGAGTCAGCTTTAATATTTTTTTTTGGGGGGGGGGAGAAGTGCCAAGTTAAACTTCATGGTCCTTCTGAGAAGTGACATTTGTGACAAGACTACAGCTGTAACCTGCACCGAAAGAACAAGATACTTAAATCACACGATTCATTAGTTTCAGATCTCCCTATTCTCCAAACCAGCTCTAACCTGCACTGGTGTACAATGCAGTTGTATCTTGTACAAAAAGAACAAGACACATTCTTCACACGATTAATTAGTTTAAGATCTCCTTATTCTCCATACCAGCTATAGCCTGAACCTTTAACCTCCACCGGTGTAGAGTGAAGTTTTAACTTGCACAAAAAAACAAGATAATTGTATCCCAAGATTCAGTAGCTTCAGATCTCCCTATTTTCCAAACCAGCTCTAGCCTGCACCAGTAACCTGCACCGGTCCAGTGCAATTGTAACCTGCACAAAAAAACAAGATACTTAAATCACAGGATTCATTAGTTTCAGATCTCCCTATTCTCCAAAACAGCTCTAACCTGCACCTGTAACCTGCACCGATGTACAGTGCAGTTGTATCTTATACCAAAAGAACAAAACACTTAAATCACAAGACTCATTAGTTTCAGATTTCCCTATTCTCCATACCAGCTCTAGCCTGCACCTGTAACCTGCACCGTTGTAGAGTGCAGTTGTAACCGACACAAAAAAACAAGATACTTAAATCACAAGATACAGTATTTTCATATCTCAATAGTATCAAAACAAGCTCGAGCATTCACATATAACCGGCACCGGTTTACAGTGCATTTTTAAGCTGCACAAAAAAAACAAGATAATAAAAACACACGATTCATTTGTTCAAGATCTCCCTAGTCTCCAAACCCGTTCCAGCCTGCACCTGTAACCTGTACCGTTGTACAGTGCAGTTGTAACCTGCAAAAAAAATCAACAGAAATAAATCACAAGTTTCATTATATTCAGAGCTCCCTATTCTCCAAACCAGCTATAGCCTACACATGTAACCTTCACATGTCCAGAGCAGTTGTAACCTGCAAAAAAGAACAATATTATGAATTCACACTATTAATTAGTTTCATATTACCATATTCTACAAAACTGATAGAGCCTGATCAGGTACCCTTTTGTGGTGTACAGATATTAGTTATCCTGTACCAAAAGAACAAGACACTAAATAACAACGATTAAGATGTTTATTATAAAAATCTTAACACACAAACCTCTAGCCTGCCCCTTAAAAATGGACCGGTGTACAGTGCAGATTTAACCTGTACAAAAAACAAGACACTTAAATCACACGATTCATTAGTTTCAGATCTCCCTATTCTCCAAACCAGCTCTAGCCTGCACCTGTAACCTGCACCGGTGTAGAGGTCAGTTGTAACCTGCACAAAAAAACAAGATACTTACATCCCACGATTCAGTAGTTTCAGATCACCCTATTCTCCAAACCAGCTCTAGCCTGCACCTGTAACCTGCACCGGTGTACAGTGCAGTTGTAACCTGCACAAAAAAACAAGATATTTAAATCACACGATTCATTAGTTTCAGATCTCCCTATTCTCCAAACCAGCTCTAGCCTGCACCTGTAACCTGCACTGGTGTACAGTGCAGTTGTAACCTGCACAAAAAACAAGATACTTAAATCACACGACTCATTAGATTCAGATCTCCCTATTCTCCAAACCAGCTCTAGCCTGCACCTGTAACCTGCACCGGTGCAGTGCAGTTGTAACCTGCACAAAAAAACAAGATACTTACATCAAACTAGTAATTATTATCAGATATCCCTCATCTACAAACCAGCTCTAGCCAGCCCCTTTAACCTTCACCGGTTAAGAGAACATGTAACCTGCCCAAAAGAAAAAGATATTTAACTCACAGGATTCATAAGTTTCAGATCACCCTCTTCTCCATAACTGCTCTAATCTGAACCTTTAACTTGCACTTGTGCAGCGCAGTTTTATCTTGGAACAAAAGAACAAGACACTTAAATCACAAGATGAATTAGTTTCAGATCTCCTTATTCTCCAAACCAGCTCTAGCGCTCACCTGTAACCTGCACCGGTGTACAGTGCAGTTGTAACCTGCACAAAAAAAACAAGATACTTACCTCACAGGATTCATTAGTTTCAGATTACCCTCTTCACCAAAACTGCTCTAATCAGAACCTTTAACTTGCACTGGTGCAACGCAGTTTTATCTTGTACCAAAAAAGCAAGACACTTAAATCACAAGATTCATTAGTTTCAGATCTCCCTATTCTCCAAACCAGCTATAGCCTGCACCTGTAACCTGCACCGGTGTAGAGTGCAGTTGTAACCTGCACAAAAAAAACAAGATACTTAAATCACAGGATTCATTAGTTTCAGATCTCCCTATTCTCCAAAACAGCTCTAATCTGACCCTTTAACTTGCAGTGGTGCAATGCATTTGTATCTTATACAAAAAGAGCAAGACACTTAATTCAAAAGAGTAATTAGTTTCAGATCTCCCTATTCTCCATACCTGCTATAGCCTGAACCTTTAACATGCACCGGTTTACAGTGCAGTTGTAACCTGAACAAAAAAAAACAAGATAATTAAATCACACGATTCATTAGTTTCAGATACACCTATTCTCCAAACCAAAAATATGATGTTACTTAGACAGTTAGACTCACTATCTCCTAATGATAGTGATTTAAAATTGCTTTTAAAATATGCAAATTTGATTTTTCAATGAACTTTAGCAATCCCCAAAAAATGTGGTGCGAACTTTTGAAATGTAACTGTGTGGAAAAACCTGAATCGCTGCTACCGAATGACAGCAGAGCCTAATTTCGTCAAAATCCTGGGGGAGGCGAAGTTGGGGCCAATTTGTCCTAAGTCAAGTGAAGATGACCAAGTGAAAAACGAATATACTAGGGAAAATTGATCTGTTTCTGTGGATGATTGAATTATGTAGGCCTATCTTAGTTTTGACAAGATTTCTGAAGAGACTAAATTCCAGCTGAGGGAGGAGGGGGCCCTGCCCTATAGAAAACCACGCCCCTGAATGACAGTAAGTGACGTCTCAGGTTGAACCATTTAAGACCGTAGAACTGCAGATAAATAACACTATAAAAAGAACTTGCGCAGGGAGCATAAGCAATAGTCATAGAAAGAAGAAAAAAACGTACAAAATAAACAAGGTGAAATCACACCTTAGATGCTTACAGATGTGATGGCCCTTGGTTCAACCCCTCCTCATAAGTTCAAAATATTTGAGATTTTAGGAAAAAAGGCAAATTGTATTACAAAATATTATAGTGTTAACTTAATCTGCCTTTTTTGTTATTCATTCCCCCTCTCTCTCTCTAGTGGATGTGCCTTTCATGCAACACTAAAATCATAGAAAAATAAAGAAGACAGGATAATACTATTAGGATATTTCCTTAGGAGACTACTTAAGGCTCCTGCTGGTGGTCCAGCGTAGAGAGCAGGGTTGCCAACTTTTTGGTCGATGAATATGTCCCTTGAGCATCCAATAATGTGTCCTTTTCAGACAAATTATGTCCATATTTTGTCTATAATATGTCCATAATATGTCCATCTTGAAATATCAGAAACTGGTTTTTTACGACTTGTGAACCTCCTTCAAAGTGGTCAGTTAACAACGAATATAATGAAAACAAAAATGATTCATTTAGTACATCCATACCAAATGAACTAGTGCGAAAGCAAAACAGTCATAAAAACAAGTAAACAATAAAAAACTAATTGTCGGAGCTTAAGGCTCAAATTCCTACGAGAGTGCCATTCGACAGGTATGGTCGGCTTCAGGGTCAGCATTTTGACTTCTTTTGGTAGCTTTTTGCAAATCAGAGTATTTCTTGCGCATGTCATAAGGTAAAATTCAGGATTCAAGCGACGTTGCGGAGCGCTAGGTAAGCTGGATTGCCCTTCAATCAGGAGGGTGACATCCCCAAAGGCATAATTACTGGACCTTTGAACAATGCTGAACAAAAGACATGTCAACAAATTCTGATTGAATTCTGGTTTTCGGAACTGATGAGTGCAGGGGGAAGGGTTGCCCTCAAATCACTTTTGACTCTTATAAAGGGCGCTTAACTTCAATCAAATGAGTGAGCCCCATCTGAAGTTTATACGACTACCCATTCCATAAAACCTTATATGCCTCTGGGGCATAACTTACAACCCTTGTCCCAGGGCTCTTAGGGGTTGTGTAAACGCTGAGGACATTGTTATATGTTTTTTTTTTACCATTTTTTTTAACAAATTACTATCTCAAAATTTCTGCTGGATGCATCTAGGGAAAAGAAGACGGGGGCGGAGGGGGGGCTGGTTTGCCTCTGACCACTTCTGATTCTTAAAACTAGCACTAGAAGATCTGATTTTCAATACAGTGAGTCCCCTCTAAAGTTTGTAAAACCAACCCTTCCATAGAAATCTTATATGTTAATAATGGGGAACTAGTATAACTCGTAACCCTTGCCCTAAAATCTTTTTTTTTTCATCCACAAAAATATAATTACTGGAACTTTTAATATGCTGAACATAATGACAATCTCAAAATTTTGATTGGACATGTTTGGGGAAATGAAGGGCTTGGGGGGGGGGGGGCTTTTCACCTTCCAATCATTTATGATTCTTATTAGAACTTTCAATTTCCAATCCAGCCACTTTCGAAGTTTCAACGACTACCCTTCCTACACGATGTGCCTTGGTCAAAAGTAAACAATATAATTTGTAACCTTATCTCTCTTTCATTCAATAAATAAAAAAAACAAGTTTTTTCTACTTGAAGTAAGAAGCAACATTAAAACTTAAGACAATCAAAAATTATTTCCATATATTAGGTTAGCTGCCTTTTCCTCGATACCCGTCTCTTCACGCTAAAATCTTTTCAAGAACTTTAAAAAAAAGTTTTGATTCAATTACTCGGTCCTTGTGTTTCAAGAATCGTTCTTAAAAAAAAAATAGACTAAAGGTCGAATATTAGCGTAGAGAGTGGGGTATTGAGGAGGGAGTAGGCCCTGTCATATATGGAATAATTTCTCTACGTTTTAAGTTCTAATGTCACTCCTTACTTTCAGTAGAAAAAACAAGTTTCTGTATTCATTTATGATCGATTTTCAGATAATCCTAAGAAATCTACCCCCTCTGTGGAAAATTTCCCCACAAAAAATTCGTCTATATAAAGTTCCTCCCATGTAAAATTCTTCCGCTGGAAAATTACCCCTGGACAATTCCATCCCTGCTGCGAATCCTACCCAGAAAATTTTTTGCTTACGATTCTGCCTGAAAAATAATCCTTACCATACTTTTATTTGAAGAAAGACTTGCATTCATTTAGTTTCTGATCCTGTTTAAGGTCATTGGGGAATATCCATATTTGGAAAAAAAACCTCAACCTGGAAATTTTATCCCCCAGAAATTTTCCATGGAGAATTCTTCCTGGTGATAATTCCCCCATAGAAATTTCCCCCGTGGAAAATCCCCCCCCCCAAAAAAAAGATCATAAATAAAATAATCTAAAAAAATAAGATCCCAAAAGAATTCAAACTCCGCTGAAAACTTCCCCCTGAGATTTCCCTCAAAGTGTCTCCACATGTACAATGGGATCAACAACGAGAAAAAGGACAAATAACGCACATTCTGTATAGAAATTCTGGTAAATTCTCCCATGTAAAATTTCCCCTGAAAAGTTCACCCCCAGAAACTTACATCCCAATGAGAAATTCTCCCCATAGAAAATCCATCCCCAGAAGATCTCCTTCCTCCCTTGGAAAATGTCGGTATTGTAAAAGGGGGAGGGTCTTGTCATGGTGATGACTCCATGCCCAACTCAGCCATGAGACCCGAGTACCCCTAATTAAGCCTCAATAGACGAAATGTACCAAGTGAGAGAGATATCATGATAAAATTCTGATCATCGAAAATAAATATAAAAGACAACACATGTATAAGAAAAACTAAGATTTTATTATTAAAGAAGAGAACTTTTTAATTAATAGTTATTTCATAATAACTCAATGTTCAGTATTTATTATTCATAGTCGCAGATCAATTCTTGTTTTATAATTGCAGGAAGCAAATTTTATCAGTATTTATAGAAAGCACGCATGATAACTAGTATATTAAAACTAATATGTTCATGATGACTGTAACTTTATAATAATCTTGAAGAGTGGGGTATATATATACATATATCCATTTACTAAGATTTTAACATAATAAAATTAAGAAATAGCAAGGAACATATTAGACTTACATTCTATATGCATAAACAAGCTTCCGCAAAGCCAAAAACCCAACTGACTTCTCTCGTCAGTCTCACCCTATATAAAAGGATATATTCTGTCAAACAAACGTATCTAAATTCAATCCTTCTTAGAAAGGGTTTGTATTGCAAAATAAGGAAATTGTGTTAAAAAGGGAAAGGGTTACAAAATTAGTTCATCAGAAATATACCCTGAAAGGACATTGGCTTAAGCCAGATTCTACTAAATTCGTAGCAACTTGATATTAATTCTAAAATTAAAAAGGACACTTCTTACAAATCCGACCTTGTAATATAAGCTTGCGTAAAAGTTTTTAAAGTTATTATTATGCTGATATCTTCGAATAACTATAGAAAACTATTATAGTCGTCCCACTCAATTGCGCTGGCCTTTACAAGGATAAATCATGAGACAAGAAAACACAGAAACACAGAATTAAAAACATAATTAGTATACAGCAATAGAAAATCAATTGAATTTTAGACTGCAACGCTATTGAATGAATAAGTGACCAAGAAAATTGTAAGACTATTAATAGACAGAAGATTATCAGCAGAAGGTAGCTTCTGTTCGCTAGCCTTTAATTATTTAATATTATTTTATCATTTACGGTACTTGGTATATTTTCCTCATATCTGCGATCGTGCCTTATCGTGTCATTAAGTAACTCAGAACCTTTTTACAACACGATTTACTATTTTTTTTTCAAGCCCATTGAACATAATAAAGAAAACGAACGACTATCATTTTTCTTATAAATAAAAGGCTCTAGATGGTCAAATATAATTTAGAGCTAAGTATTCTTCTTATTAATTTATATATATATTTTTTTTCTATTAATTATTACATACATTATTGTTATATTAATTGGTGCTTAAAAGTTAATAGAAACTCAGTAACTAGGGAAGAATCACCCATAACCCAAACATCAAGCTAAAACATAACCAAACCATCTATCACAACTAAATCCGTCACCGTCTTTCTAAGTTAAGTACTAACTATATCAATTCCGTTGGGGCTAAGGGCAAAATAAGAAAGCAAAAAAAGATCAATTCTAATGAATTGCAATTTTGCATTTTCATTCAGTGACCATTGTACTCAGTTGACCAGTTCACTCTTAATTTGGAGTCAAACTTCTGGTCTTATGAATTTGTGGTTCCCTAATAATATTGGAATCCTTTTGCTACAATAGCATAATTAACTAAATTAACTGATCCGTCAATTCCCCAAACAAAAATGCAATTTAGTCATTTACTTTTTTTTCTCAGAGGTTTAAATAAATGTATACATATGCAAATATTTTTTTTTCTTTTTGTGTTTATTATTTACTCGGTACACAATTCAAAATTAACAACAAATTCCATAATAACGAAGGCCTTATTTTCAAAAACAAACTGCCGAGTTTTCTCAACGTTCTCTCGTAGCCATTTTGACTACTGAACAATAAATAATCATGAAATAATTTTAAGTTGCCTGGAATCATCACTCTAGGCAAAACTTATCCAAATAGATGGTTAAGAGCGCGCTTTTTGGTTTAGCCTAAAATGGTTATTCGGAGCATACTTTATTCTATACAGAACGCCATCAATTGAAATTAACTTTAAATAACAAGAATAAACCACCAAGAGACTTTATCATATACCATATTCTTTTCTCAATATCTATATCATCAAAATTAAAACTGTGGTAGACACTCTGCACACCGCAGATTGGCCAATCTTTCTGGTTCCCTGGTTCACACCAGGAGTGTGGGGTCAGTATCAACTTGTGACCTAGCGGGCTTATCAAATATGGAGCTCCTCTTTTCAGCACGGTTGTCTTTTGACACATCCGGCTCTTTCAATAAATCAATATTAAGTCTCGTCTCGGGATCCCGTAATTGTCCGTGGTTTAATTCCTCAGCTTGCAGACCTAAGTAATCTACATTAGGATTACTAATAAAAAAAATGCCCACTGCTAAAATTTCTAGTTCGTTAAGAACCGGATATAAGGTCTGACTGCTGTCTATTATCTCTCGACTTGGCCTCGATAAAATATTAAGTATCATCTTAATCTCAGGAATATGTTTCATGCGTATATAAAGGATTATCCACAATAAGTAATGATATCGGGTACATGTTTCTAGAGAGATCCCGATGTTTACATAAATATTTAAATTTCTTAGCATCCGCATAAATATTACACAATCTTCTCCAAATACTGAATCTGAGAGCTCTTCAGAGTTTTATATAAGCCATATGGCTCCCTAACGATAGAAGACTGCTTGGAAAATGGTTTAGAGAAAACTCTACTAAAAAGAAAAAAACACGACTCCCATCCTTCCGTCATCCCTTTCATGTTAAGAACAGCCCCGGCTCCATTTTCAGAGGAGTCAACAAATAATTTAAAATAGGAATATATTCAGGCCGTTCTGTTCTTCTATAGCAACCAAATTGGATACTTGAGGTCTAATTTTGTCAGGCGACACGATATATCTTAATACTGGAATAGGTTCTTTAAAACTTATGATTTAGAAGCTAATAACTAATTGTTGTGAGTTTTTAAACGCCTGAAAAATATCTTGACATGAAATAAACGCTCATTAGGTTAGGTTTTATTTAATAAATATATGAAAAAAAAATTGAAAATGAAGGAATGGTAACTTTCTGGAAATAGTTTATCCATGAAGCTAGCGAAAGCTTTTGGCCCAAATACACTTCCCTTTGGTATTCTTGTGTAGCAATGGCTGCGGCCAGTTAAAGGTGATAAAGACGAAAAGAAGTTTTGGTACCTTTCATCAATGGAAATTTGAAAAAACCCACTGCGCATGTCAAATTCACTATAGAACGTTCCTTTCGACAAATTTTGTAAAATGTCAGAAGTTCGAGGAATTAGGAAGGCTGTGTCTTTCATGTTATTATTAACTGCAGGTAAATTAATTAGAAATCTAGTATTTTTTCTGTTAAGAGCCTCATTTTTACTGACAGAATGTTTCCTTATAAGGAAAAGAGGAGAAGGGAAAGAAGATGTCCTTTCCTCTACTATGCCGGATTTCAGCATAGCTTATATATGTTCCTCTAGCACTAAACCATTTAATGAGGGATTCTAAACTGCTTAGGTAGTTTGAAATCTGTTTCAAGTGGTATATCAGGTTGAAAAACCATTAAATCATCTTTACATACATCATACGCATGTTTAGAAAACCAACCTTTATTAGCTAAGAGCAATTGAATTAACTCTTGGAAAACTACTTTGGGTACAGTAGAAAGATCAAACTTAGAAAGAAATTCTTCATCCTCCTAAGTAGCCTCCTGATTGTCCTCAACTGACTTTACCTCATCAGAAGTTTCTAAAAATGCTACTAAATGTTCTTTGGGCACACGCGAAAAGTTTGCTATTTCTGTGTAATGTTTTAGCTCCAAAGTACCCTCAGAGTCATTAAAAATAAGAAAATATGTATTATGTCCCTGAACAGTACCTAAATAATCATGTAAAATTTTTCATAATCTGGCTTAGGACTAATAATTAAGTTATCGCCATCAATAATTGAAATGTTTTCTGCAGTAATCAGCTTACAATCTATACTTTTAAATGTTCCAGGGTCAACTCGTGTGTCAGACCTCACTACTACACTCCCGCATACGAGTGCATCATTATAACACACTTGATTTTTTACCCTGATTCTAAATTCTAAGTTCCATTTACAAAAGTGCAAGGAACTGTCCAATTCTTGCATAATATTAAACGCTAAAAGTACATCGAACGGCAAATTATCAACTACCAACAAATCCCAGTAACGATTAACTGTCATATTTGTACCAGGTAATATCAATGTTAACCTTGCAATGCCCACTACAGGTAATTGATGTCCTGAAAGTGATTTAATCACAGTATTTGTAGGTTTTAGAGGTTCTCTATTACGCTGAGACAAGGAATCAAAGAAGGCTTTCGAAATGAGAGACTTCTCTGAACCACAGTCCAAAAAGGAGTCACATTCCACATTATAAATTGAAACCTTATTAAAAAGCGGAAAAGAGTTCCTATTACTATTAGAAAAGTTTAAAAAACAAGGTTTATGAAGAGATTTTGAATCATCAAAAGCCAAAATAGACTCTTCCGTACTAATTAGCCCTTTTAGTTTCCCTGTTCTGTGTTTTCAGCCTGAATAGCCTGTCGGCCTTTTTTTACGATTTCACAGTTATAAGTGTGATGATTATCTGTTTTACATATAACACAGAAAACACTTATTCTTGGTTGTATATCAGGATTGTTACTATCGGAAGTTGAAGCATTAGCATTAGTTGTCTGGATTGGAATCGGACTAGCGCCTTGGTATCCATGAGTACTTTCTTGAGAATTAAACGAGTTATAAAAATTTCCCCGTCTAGAGTACCCAGATTAATTCGGACCTCGATTACCTCGGTTACTATAAGAAGACCGAAAATTCCTGGAATTTATTCCTCTGAAATTACCCCGGTGGGTGGGATCGACATATGAATCATTATTAGGAGGAATATAGCCCCCACGACCTCTGTGAAAGTTGGCCCTATTATTCAAAAACCGTCCTCTTCTTGGCTCATAACGAGAACCTCGGCTACTTAAATGATCAGAGGGTATCGACACCGCCGCTGATAAGGAGGCCATCCCTGAATAAATTCCGTTAATTTCTTCATACAATTTCGCCTTTTGGAATACTTCTGCAATATTTGCACATAACCCTTTTTCACGAATGAATCTCCTGATATTCTCATGTAATCATTGTTCACAGGCCTGTTATTTAAATAAATCAATACCTGAAAGGAGGCATGCACTCCCCGGAACATTTTTAACTAAAGAAGAGTAGCTCTCAAATTCCGCATTAATACGCACAAAAAAAATCCTACGACCCGCTCATTATTTTCATGTCTAACTTGCATAATATGTTAAATGTTTTCGGTCGGTGAAATTTTATTAATAAAAGCAGAACACAGGGATTCCTTTTAGCCAAGAAAAATGTGTAGCGGTCACATATTGTTCTAAATACAAGCTATACGGTTCATCAGACATTAAGGAAGCGTACCTCTCGATCATAACTGATTCTTCTAATCCTATTAATGTACAAACTCTCTGAAGATATTTAACCCAACTAGACATTTGTTATGGGTAACACAAAACTTAAAAAATACTATATATTTGGAATCAGCCCAATAAGCTAATTTTTTGGTACATCTATTGATACCAAAATTGATTGCAGATCATCAAGAATCTAATTTTTTCTTTTGCTAACTTTTCATTTTCAGTTAATAATACTTGATAAATAGATAGATGTTTTGCCTAACTACTGGAAGTCGGAAGCCATTGTTAACAAAAAAAAGTTGCCTGCTTGCCGAAGAATACAAACTTGTAAAGAATTTCAAGAGTATTTGCAGATAATTGTTTGCGGGATAGAGCAAGCAACTCCGAAAAATAATAACGTTTGTAAAAAAAAATAACGTTTGTAAAAATTAGTAGAAAATAAGTAGTTAAGTAAATTTAGTGCTAGCCAAGCATAGTTTTATACTGATTTCGTGAAAAATTACATTTTTTTTTACAAAAATATGTCTTCAGCGGGGAAATATTCTATTTTATGTCATGAATTTGTAAAATATGTCCCTTTTATGTCCAAAATTTCTAAAATATTTCACTTTTTTGCCCTATTATGTCATTGTGTCCCGGCACACAGGAATATGTCCATTGGACATTAAATATGTCCAGTTGGCAACGCTGTCAGGGTTGCCAACTTGTTGGTCCATATTGCGTAATATGCCTTACCACGGGCCAGGCATCTATATATTTGAACCCTAGGCCTGAGGCATGGATATGTGTGTAAGTTTTCAACGAATTGGGGTTACCAGGGTCATTTGCAAAGAGGTATCATTTCTATAGAAGCTATAGTAATTTGAAATATCATATGGAATTTGCTTGAAGGTATATACTGTGCTTACGTGCCCGTACCAAACAGGTTGGGTATAATCTGTTCTGGTTCAATTTTCTTCTGGCAAGATTAACTGAATTTCTATTTCATGATATACAAGTTTTTTTTAGGTTAAATCCGTGTGGGAAACACCAGTGTATCTTTTTAGTTTTATTTACAATTCATATTAGTAAGAGAATTGAATTCAAAGAGAATAGTTTTTATTTGCAAGGATATTAGTAGAAGAAAAAACTGAGTGGTGCATTTACATTATTGGAGATTAATGATGGAGCTAGCAACAGTGATGTAATTACTTCTTTAGTTTACGAGATTTGCAAATTTTTTGCGAAGAGGTATTAGCGTAAAGGTATTGCGATGGTTAAGAATGCCTCACGGGTAATTAAAGAATGGGGTGTTTACATCAGATACTTAATAGATTTGACGCTTACAAGAGACATTGCTAGAGTCAAATATATTTGGTGTTGGTGATATTATGACCCTCCAAGTCCCCTGGGGAAAGGGCTGCACAGTGTATCGGTATCGGACGTATTGTTTTTGGGCGTATTGGTATCGCAGGTATCTATACAGATTTTTAGTAGCTAGTATAAAATATATTACTCATATCTACGTTCTTCCTATAAATTTAACCATCAGCAACTTCAAAACGGCACTAAAAACGGCACTTTTGGTGCAATGTCTCAAGTGGAAAAGCTGGGGCTAGTGGACTACCAGCACTTTTAGATTGACGTTTAATGGGTCATTCTAAAGCTAATGCTAGTATCTACGTTATGTTTTATCATTTCTACCATCACTTAAAAAAATACTTTTTATTTCACTTATTAATTATATTAAATAAAAAAAACAAGTTTTTTTTCAATTAAAGACAGTGACGAGAGTAAAACTTAATCTGAAAATAAATTATTCCGTATATGATAGGGGGTGTCCCCTCCTCACCGCCTCGCGCGTTAGGCGACAGTTTTTTATGGTTTAAAAAAAAAAGAGTCGTGAGAAAGTCAAACTTTTTCGTAAAAAGCGAGGGGTTGTGGCGGGGCCAGCCCCTTTCATTTACAGACTAATTTATTTTCGTTTTAAGTTTTAACGTCGTTCCTTACTTTAAGTTTAAAAAAAACTTGTTTTTCTTTATTTAATTTTTGATTGTTTTTGAATTAATGCAGGTTTTTATTTTGGCTCACCGTGCTTGAATAATTAAAACAAAATTGGCATATTAATTTTACTTTTATTTGCTTAAATGGCTTCCTCGGAACTTGTTTAATTTCATTTACGAACGTTTTTATTACTAATAAATATACGTAACTTACGAATTAACTTACGTAATGAACTTATATATTTATAGATTTTTAATAGGTATATTAGGGGGTTCACCCTTAGTCAATACCTTGCTTTTTAAACTAAAGTTCGAGTTTTTTTCCAATTCTGTAAAAATGACCCCAGAATCACAAAGGCTTTTAATTATAATAAATAGATCTTATTAAATTAGTAAAAAATATTTGGATTAAAGAGCTTGTTTTTCACTAAGAAGTGAATTAAATCATTAGCGTTGTTATTTGTTTTTTTTTTCAGGGGTGACTGTATCGACCCAGAGGTCAAAGAATATTGAGAGGCCTCTTTCAAATAGAAATTAAAAGTTCTAGTGTCCTTTTTAAGTGACCTAAGGATATGGACGGCAACTAAGCCCCCTCCTAGGATCATTTTTTCCCAAAGTCACATAATTAAAAGTTTGAAATTGCCATATTTATTAAAAAAATTCTAATAACTATGTCTTTGAGGATGATTTAATTCCTCACATGCCCGGGGGGAGGACTGCAATTTTTTACCTTGACCCTGGTTTGGAATCTAAATGTGGTTTTGGGTGATTATCCCGCGTTGTTCTTTTTGTTGGGGGGGCGAGGGAGGGTTGGGGGGGGAGGGCGGGAATGGGGCTGGTATCACTCTTGAGGAAATTGTAATGGGGGAAGAGAAATGTTCTAGTGAGGTGATGTCAGATGTAATAACACTATTTAAAAAAGATAAGAAACTAAAATTTAAACTATAATTTAAAATAGAAATTTGTTTAAATAAATAAAACTTTCGATTCACAGTTCTTCAAATGAAATTAAGGAGCACCTTTAAAACTTAAAAAGAACATACATTTATTCGTATATGAGGGGGGTTGCCCATGTGTTAAGAGATCACTCTTTAGACTAAAGCTTGTTTATTGCTATCTAATGAGCAATTTATTCTAATTAAGCAACTTTTTTGAGTCAGGGGTCATTTTTAAAGAACTGGAACAAAATATGAACCTAGTTTGAAAGGTGGGCTCTTGAGGAGGAGGAAACACCCCTAATATACTTAATAGTTCTGCTTCATTTTAGGTTTTAGCGTTTCTCCATACTTTCAGTTGAACATGGTTTTTGAATATTTATAATAAACTATAACAGAGAGTACTACAAAAATCCGACTCAACTTTAGAGGGAAACTTTATATGTAAAAGAGGGGTTATTTTTTCCTTACTAAATTTTTATTCTTTTTTTTTTTTTAAGGAGTAAGTTTATTAATGAAATTAATCACCCCCTTAGAAATGACTGAGATGGACCGATACCAAATCTATGCAAGCTACCAATATACACGGAGAAAATATCCATCTAAACATTGACAATGATTTAAGTGAAACATGAAAACAGTTAAGGACACTTCTAAAAACACAGAAAAAGGACAAACATAGTCCTCTGTATAATGATAGAGATGTGAGACGCTTTTGTCTATGAAATCATGCAATGAAATACCCTGTGATATCGTTATACCCCGTGATATCGTTATGCTAAGCATTCCAAAACACGAAAATGCTTCAGTGACCAAAGAGATTTTTTTTTTTAATGTT